>NC_041009.1:32956176-33259061 GCF_004193775.1 Glycine soja | reverse complement strand
CCACCACCTAAAGTAACCGCACCAAACTCTAGAGAAAAAAATTGCATTCAAAGAACAAGTGCCAAGCATATTTACAATCAAAACACATCCCACACACAATACTTCATTGTCATTGATTGTATTCCTGTGAGATAAATTCAAAAAACAGGGTATCTTATCTAGTGTTGGTTTCCAAGCAAAAAGCTTGCACACTCAAAGGGACATCTCACCTATATCTTTTTTAAAAACTATCATGTACATCTGTCCATTACACAAAATTAACACCATCTAAGCAAACTTAACTGAGTAGAGACTAGTACTCTCTTTCTTCCATACCAATATGTCCTCCTTACTCAGAATCAAATTAATACTTCTAAAGTCATGACCTTTTATCTAAGTAAATTATTATATTTATTTCTCCTAATGATATAGAGATATCTCCATTCCCATCTCCACAATCAATTTCCCTCCCTCCGGTCACCTAAACTTGACACCCTGGCTTTTATGGCCACTACAAGATTGTATAATCTAGTATACTTCCTATATGTGAAAATAAACCACTTCCACCCAAAGGTCTTGAGAAAATAAAAGTATCCCCTAACCCCCCAAACCCCACCCACCTTCTAACAAACTCAAATGTCTGATTCTTTCTTCCCTCTCATAGTTACTCTTTGATATCCCGTATCACAGTTATTGTTGATTTCTCTTCCTTCTGAACCACCATTTTTCCAATAATGCTAAATTAGAACGAAGGTAGACCAGGAGGAACAATGCGGCCGCTTTGCTACCTATGCAAATGTGATTTCTAATCCACTACTTCAATTTATTTCTCACTACATCCACTAAGGTCTTCAAGCAAACCCAACCCTAAGGGATGTTTTGGGGAGCGACGACACTAGGCCCATGACTGACGAAGGGCCCAAAATTAAACCAATAATGTGAAGGAAAAAATAATTGTTTGGCAATAAGTTAATCTTGTTAGCTTTTTAAAATCCTTTTCCTATTACTAATTTCAACTTGTCCAAGCATTAACTTTAAAAAAATAATTTTCTCCAAAAATTAATTTTTATCACATGTAACATTTTGTATCTGTATGTATTTTTTAGTAGGAAAATATTTTATATGTAATAAAATGTAGTATAATTTTTAATGAAATTACGTGTCTCATTTTTTTGTGTGTGGGACATATGTTTATATTTTACAATAGACATAAATATATTTTTGATATTTTAAAGTTGGGTCATCTTGTGTTTGGACCCCTAAGTTTAAGTTTCGTGTTTCTTGTTATTCAATTTGAAAAAAAAAATGTTCTTTTAGTTCCTCCTTATTGATTTTTTTTTTGCAGCATGGTTACAAAATTTATGGAAGTTTGTATCTATATGAGAGACGATTTTTTTAAAAAAAAAATTAATATCTTAAAAGACTAATTTAGGAAATAACAATATCAATAAGATAAATTTAAGAGACCAAAAACATATTTAACCTTTTATAGGCCTTTATCTATAATTTCGTCCTGGGTCAACGAAATTGGTCCGATCTCCAGGTAGTCTTTTCTTGAGTTTGTCCATATAAATCAATCATATTATAATGAATTTAATGAATCTTATGTGTTTAACAAAACGAAAATGGATTTATATGTAATTAACTTACCTAATATACTTTCAAAAATAAGGAAATCATGGGTTTTTAAATGTTAAATAGGATATAATTTTAAAATTATGTATGTGACACCCTCTACCCCGACATACATATTTATATAATATTATACATGAAGATATGAAATTAATTAAAATGATTTTATTCAATAAATATAAAGGAGCTCACGTGGGTAAAACATTCACATTCACGTTAATCACCAAATTAAAGTAACATGTTCAGAATGTTATGCATATAATATAGAAACTCATGTCACAATGTCACATCCTACCGAAGCATTGTGTTCCAGCGTACTCTAGCATGAGGTTCTCCATAGCTATCCACCTAACTATCTGCTCTCACGAGCAAAAAGTTCGAGATCATCATAGCATCCAAACACAAACAACACACAGGGAGTGAGTTATCACATTCCTAAATAATAAAGAGAAACAAAATAACATAGATATACATGTCGTATAAATGAAATACAGCTTACTTAAACACATCTCACATCATTTTACCACTTATCGCGTGACATCACATTTCAACACTACACGTCTCACACATTTTCACATCATTCACGTACTCAGGAATCAAAACAGGATATCACTCAACCAATCAATATCGATTAATCCACAAGTGTTATGCAACAAATATACTAAGACTCAATCCTATATGCAATGTGGTACCATGTCAGTGAAAAACCTCATTGGATGCCTAAGAGTACATGACAAGACAGATCACACATTGATAAGTCAAGTCACTCTCATTAGGTAAAATCATAGGGAGATCAGTCAGGGTCACTCTATTTTGTGAGAATGCTCCAATAATATGGGATCAACATAGACTTCAAGGAACATTCAAACCGAGTGTATTGAACCCCAAAGCCTATACTCCGAAGAGTCTGAGGGCCTTTCCCACCTGATTCAGGTCCAATCCAGAAAACATTTTAGCATGCAAACTTTATCTATGAAGTGTACAAAATACATGACTCCTCAATTGTTATCATAATAATTTAAACTCGTCGCACCTCAAAGTGATTAAAGTCGTCAGGTTCCCACAGTGGATTTCATCACAATACTCGTCGCGCATTAACTTGTCGTCCTTAAAGGGTCTTACAGTTGAGTGATTGTATGATTCATAGTTCACAACTCAATACACACAACATCTCAATACATATGTGTGATCTCATAATTTAACACATACTGAACTTGTCACTTACACATAGTTCATCAGACTTCCACAATCCCAAGACAACACGTTATCACCCCTCATGCATTATATATATGTCGCACAACTATAATATTAATATCTTATGTTCATATGATAAAACCCTTCAAACAATTTCACATAATCATATCGAAATCAAAGGAATCAAAATCATAGGTCAAAAACATGAAAACATCAAGAGCACTCAATTTTATCAACCAATTCGCATCAGGGCATCAATTGGTCCGTCAAACACAACAATCTCATAATTATATTCGTAAAGGTAGAATTACAATACAATAATTATCCTAAAATAAATCCCAATTTGATCGTCTAAGGATCCCTACACATGTTCATTTTAACCCAATTGTGATAAACTCATCCCTTATCTCTAAGCAGGCTCACGCGTAAAGTGTGGTAGTGATACATGCATCTCTAGTGGTTCTCTAAGATTCCTGAAGTGTTTCCTCTCATTGCTCTACTAGGGTTTCCAAGCATTAGAGAGAAGGAGAAAGGATTCAAGCTTCCATTTCATTGTTTCCATGTGAGGGACATTTCTCAAGCACAGACATTATTTAACACATCCCAACAATGGGGATGTGCGGCAATGAATCGAAAACCTGGTGTTCAAATTTCATCATGATCCAACGTTTAAAGTGACCAGGATCATCATTTTACAGAGTTAAATTTGGGTGTATGTGGAAGAAAAAGATATGTGCGAGGGACATTTCTCTCACCGCAAACATTATTTAACAAATCCCAACGGTGGGAATGTGAGAAATTGAGTTTCTAACCTATTGTCCAAATTTCACGATGATCAAATAGTTAACGAATATTGGAACATAGTTTTACTTGGACAGGTTTTGGTGTACGTGGGAAAAAGAGAAATTTTTGGGACAACGGGGAAAGAAAATGAATTTGAGAGGAAAAGAGAGCATAGAAACCTATAGTAAATATAATACTGAGCTAATATGTCTTAATTTATGACTAAGATATTTTCATTTTATTATTTACTCTATATTTTATTTTATTTTATTATTTTATAAAAAGAAACTTTATTTTACACCTTATCTAATGAATAAATAAAATCTCCTTTTAATTTCTTAAGAACATATATTTATTTTATTTACCTTAAAACAATTATTTTAATAAATAAAACTATTTCTTCTTATTTATTCAACTAAAAAAACTTCATTCTTTTCCTAAAACTCTTGATTTTTAAATAAAGTCATTTTTAATTTCTGTTAGAAAAAATGGAAAGTTTCAATGTAAATCGTGACTTTTTTTTTTTACATGCACTTTTGTTCATGTTTTTATTTTTTTTATTTTTTGTGTTTCTATACTATAAGTGCAAACTATCTACAAGCTTTGTTAGTTTCCACCAAAGAACTAAGCTAGCCAAGTTTAGTGTAGTCTCTCTTTTCAATCATGTTCTTGTATATGCAAAACACCAAGCTAAGATACTGGTTAATGGATCTAAACTCCATTTCACTTGAACCAACATAATGTTGGTTGAGATTCACGGTTTGAATTTATTTCTAGAATGAAAAATTTAAAAAGAATTTAAAACATCTATTAATTAATATATTAAATTTTATTGAAAAAATTAAACAAGTTTAGGTATACATGAATAATATCTAGAATATTAATAATTGTTTCTATTACTGTACCTTTATAATAAATAGTCAAAGACATGTCCAAAAAAATGTTTTTGATGAAAAATAATACTACTCATTCAATCCAATAATAAAATATTAATTACCTTTAAGAAAAATAGTTGATAACTAACAAATTTTAAAATAAATTTATTAATTAATAATGTAATTTATCAAAATATTTTAAATTTAATATCAGTGGTAAGTTTTCTAAAGAGGCCAATCAAAGATAATATGTAATTGTTTGAGATAATTGAGAAACGAAATGATGAACTAGCTAGTTGTAAAATAAAATTAATTTGGAATTTGAATTAAAACATATATTTCATAAAGTTAAAAATTAAATGTTCAAAAAATAAGATTGGAATAAAACATATGCATGTCGCTTTATGATAACTATCAAATTTTAAAATAAATTTATTAATTAATAATGTAATTTATCAAAATATTTTAAATTTAATATCAGTGGTAAGTTTTCTAAAGAGGCCTACAATCTTGTATGCTTGCTAGCTCTCAAATCTTTGATCAAGTCATTCTATTCCCTCTATGTATTTCTGCACTTATTTTTGCATAAAATGACATAAATATATTTCCATAAAAAATATTTTGATACTTCTACATTAAGTTTTTTCTTAATTTTATTTCCTTAAAAATTTGTTTTGATTTTTGCTTATCAGATAATATTTTAAATTTACAATAAACCAATATTTTTATATTTTTTTATTTAGTACCATTAATTTTGATTTTGTTTTAATCCATATTGTCAACTAATAATATTAATGATTGATATAACAATGGCATTTATAAGACATTAACTAGTCACACATCACGACAAAAAATGAGATTTTTTGTTAATTTTGATTTTAAATCTCTCATAAAGTAATTTGGCATCATCAACAGTTTTGAACAAATGAAGAATTAAAAAGATAACTTGCCAAATAAAATTACACATGTCAAAGTAATTGATGACATAACAAGTCTAACTTTCTTGCTGGTAGCAGGGACTAAAAAAAATATTAGACACTAAATAAAAAATATTAAAAGACTATAGTAAAAAAACATCATATTTGTCGCAAGGAGGAAAGATGCGCGGAGTCGCCACCAACGTTTATTTGTGGAAAACATCGGGGAAACCGAAGGAAACCGGTCAAAATGAAAATTCTAAGTTCGGGAGTTGTATTTACGTTTGAGGAAGGTATTAGCACCTCTCACGCTTGTCTCAAAGGACAACAGCCTATTTTTTAGAATTGTGAAATTGTGTTATCTTTAACTTTTATTTCTTTTTATTTTTTGAGGTCGACAAAAACGGGGCTTTTGCTCCTACGTACCCTCCTTTGAAGAGGAAATCAGACCTACGTAGTTCTTTCTTAATAGTGAATCAAGCGATTCTTTTTACTATGAAAGGTGATCATTTTGAGGCGTTGGACCTTAAAAATGATCCATTTACTTGATAAGGAAAACTGAAATGATAAACTTTCAAAACCCTATTTTTTGTGGACGAGCTTGACTAGGCGAGTTGATTTTAGCCTTAGTTTCACTTTAGTTATTAGTCAATTCAATTAAGAATGAGAAATCCCAAAGAGAAAAACGTCCGATTGATTTTTCGCTTTGTTTTACTAAAAGGTATTTTTTGATTATTATATTATTATTTTACCTCTTTTTTGATTTCCAACGTGGTTACGGCACGACCGAACGGTCGGAATTCATTTTAACAGAAATTAACGGATGATACAATTCAAATGATCGGTGGAAATTTATTTTATTTTTAGATTAGGCGAGAAATGACTTAAATAAATGACTGAAGCACGTCAAAAGGGGGTATAGAAAGCGAATGAAAACGAGAATAAAAATACATGAAACAAAATGTGGACCACCACGGGTACATAGAATGAATTGAAAAGCTCGGTTTGGGGTACTTACCAGTTGAAGACTGAAGAAAACGAAGAACGAACGATGAATGTCGAAGAACGGTTGAAAATCTTCGCGTAATTACTCACGGAAACGTTACGGAAGCACCTCGACTTGGATTTTCTTCACGGAAACAATTTTCCTCAGCAATTTCGAGAGAATAAGAAGTGCCAAGAAGGTTGAACCCCTTCTTCCTTCACTCCTCCCCCTATTTATAGCAAAATAGGGGAGGAGTTTGCCACCCAGCTCGCCTAGGCGAGCAAGGTTGCTTCCTGTAGAAGCAACAACCTTCTGGAGGAAGAATCTGGAAGGCCCAAGTGGGCCGATTGCTATCTGTACCCCCCTTTTTACTAAATGCATCCCCCTTTACCTTTTTTGGTAATTCTTTTTCCGTAACGTTATGAAACTTTACGAATTTCGTAACGATACTTATTTTCCTTCCGCAAGGTTACGAATCCTTACAGATTATGTATCTACTCTTTTTTAGCTTTTGAAGAAGTTACGAAAACTCACGGATTGCGAAAAAACACCTCCTTTCGACTTCCGTCACATTACGGAATTTTCACGGATCGCGTAAGCCTGCTTCCTTTTGATTTTTGGCACGTTTCGGGACTTCACATATTGTGCAACAAAGGGTGCCAAATATCTCGAAGCGGCCAATCAAAGGTTGTATATCATCAAATAATAATCCCCGAACGAAATTAGGGTATGACAATATTTTATAAATTCTTAAAAATTATTTAATTTGATAAAATATCATTACACACAACTGAAATTTATAATTAATAAATAATCATAATATATTATATTATAATTAAAATTCATAATTGATAAATAGTTTTGAACATATGAAATTTGTAATCTTTCATGACATCCATAAACTTGTCAAACTTTTCTCTGCTGTCGTGAAATGCACATTGTACTTCCTTAATATATTGTAGGGCATCCATTATAGTAATTTTTTGACCAGATACACTCATTATCTGATATTGAAAAAAATGTCTGAGCATTACAAAAAAAACAAACCAATTAAAATAAAATATATTAGAAACATAAGTATATATATATATATATATATATATATATATATATATATATATATATATGTATGTATAGATGTATGTATAGATGATCACAAGTCACAGTCAATAATTTTTACCGAAACCATGAAAAACTCAATCATTGAACTAAAGATGCAATATTTGTTTCGTTAACTACAAGAATTAAGAATAATAAAACATGATAGAAATGTATGAAAAAAATTTAAAACAACAAAAATAAATGTACTTAATAGAATTCAAATATCAATAATTTAAAAATTGATCATAAGGAAGAGCCAAATATCCTAACTAGAATACCAAGAAAAAAATATTCATTAGATCAATGAGTAGTTTGAGGTCGGGAGGATTAAAAAACATGAAGAAATTGTAAACTTCTCAATTTGTAGAGTCTTAAATGTTTTGAATATTTATTAAATTAAATTTTATACCAGAAAACTATAAATATAATTAACAACATAAATCAAATTCAAAATATATAGGAAGATTATAAATTTTTTCTACATTTGAAAGATTATCAAAAGAGTATAAATTGATATAACATAAATCTTTCTCCTGCTCTTTCTATCTTTTTTATACATAATGGTAAACATTACATATTAATTTACATAAAATGCAAGAAAATAAAGAGGTATAATTTTTCTGCCCTCAAAATATTTTATAAAAGATTCTATCTATTTCTTTTCCTATTGCTACGTTGATTAGTTAAAAAAAAAACATTCCTAACACTTTCTTTCCATTCATACCAAATAGTATTGTAGTTAAATTGGCCATATGAAAAGGAGGAGAGAAGCATGAAAAAGAACTTGGAGAATTTTTCAGGGATATCATATGATATAAAATATTCCCAAAATTTTTATTTTTAATTGTGCAAATGATATGATGTGGTTCATGTAAATGATCTCATTTAATGGGATAAGACTCTGTTGTTGTGTTTTCATTGTGTACCTAAATAAACTTTTGAGTTTACAAACCAACATGAGTAGGGACAGTAAAAAAAACATATATAGTACTAATTAATTGACAAGGGTGTATCTTAACCGTTAAACAATTAGATCAAAACTCATTCTTATGGTTTTAAAAACAAGAAAACTACGAGTCCTCCATTTAGCCCAAAACACTACAAACAAAATTGTTATCACAGTAACTCATTCTAATCATTGCAACTTGGCAAACCCACGAATTGTGAGAAGTTAGAAGGAGAGTCATTATATTGTGCAAAATGAATACCCCACCACCTAAAGTAACCGCACCAAACTCTAGAGAAAAAAATTGCATTCAAAGAACAAGTGCCATGTATATTTATAGTCAGAACACATCCCACACACAATACTTCATTGTCATTGATGGTATTCCTGTGAGATAAATTCAAAAATCAGGGTATCTTATCTAGTGTTGGTTTCCAAGCAAAAAGCTTGCACACTCAAAAGGACATCTCACCTATATCTTTATGAAAAACTATCATGTACATTTGTCCATTACACAAAAATAACACCATCTAAACAAACTTAACTGAGTAGAGACTAGTTCTCTCCTTCTTCCATACCAATATGTCCTCCTCACTCAGAATCAAATTAATACTTCTAAAGTCATGACCTTTTATCTAAGTAAATTATTATATTTATTTCTCCTAATGATATAGAGATTTCTCCATTTCCATCTCCACAATCAATTTCCCTCCCTCCAGTCACCTAATCCTGACACCCTGGCTTTTATGGCTACTACAAGGTTGTATAATCTACTATACTTCCTAAATGTGAAAATAAAGCACTTCCACCCAAAGGTCTTGAGAAAATAAAAGTATCCCCTAACCCCCCAACCCCCACCCACCTTCTAACTAACTCAAATGCCAGATTCTTTCTTCCCTCATAGTTACTCTTTGATATCCCATATCACAATTATTGTTGATTTCTTTTCCTTCTGAACCACCATTTTTCCAATAATGCTAAATTAAAATACCCTAATTTTTTTCACCCCAGGTCAATCTTCCTCCTTTTTCCTTACACACTTGCTCTCAAGCTACCCAATGTACTTCCCTAACACCCTCACTATAAAAAATTAAATAAAGATTCAAGTAAAGAGATGATACCTTTTGAGCCTTGAACCAAGAACGAAGGTAGACCAGGAGGAACAATGCGGCCGCTTTGCTACTTATGCAAATGTGAATTCTAATCCACTACTTCAATTTATTTCTCACTACATCCACTAAAGGTCTTCAGGCAAACCCAACCCTATGGGATGTTTTGGGGAGCGACGACACTAGGCCTATGACCGACGATGGGCCCAAAATTAAACCAATAATGTGTTTGAAAAATATGTGTTTAACTTTGCCTATGTGTTTTCCTATGTATCTACAAATGTTTGTGTTAACAAGAATGAGAGGAATGACAGATTAATCAAAACTATTGTTTGAAAATGGAGCAATAAAAAGATTAATTAGTTCAATGAAATATTTTTTTAATAAAACAATTAATGATGCAATAGAAAAAATATTTAAGGTTTCGTTGATATTCTATAATGACTATAAAAATGGATTTTTTTCAAAGTCAAATAAAATGTGACGGACGAAATATAAATTTAAAGTTCTTTTTATCAAATTGAGATCACCATCCGTTTACATATTTTAGTGTGTATGCAAAAAATATTTTATTTGAAGAAAAAAGTGAAAAAAATATATCGGTGCTTGATAAAAAAAAATAGTAGAGAGAAAATTAATGAAGAAAAGACGAAGAATCTTGTTCGTAAGGGATAAAAAGGAAAAATCAATAAAAGAAAAGTAAAAAATAAGAAAGACTGTAAAAAATGTGAGAAATTCATTGACAAAATCTAAACTAAATGAATCATTCAATACGTACCAAATTAATATATTGCTTATTAAGACATTAAACTATGAAGTGATAAATACTTGAAATAAGTTTTTTGTCAGCTATAGTGAGCATTCTTAGCTCTAACATAATTGTCTTCCGTAAATGATACTTATGGATTTTATAGCAACAAAAAAATATTTCCCTTAACGTCAAAGTAATAAAAAAAATGAAAGGGTAAAAAAAATAATAGAAAAAGAAAATTTAAGGATGAAAAGATGGAGAATCTTTTTCTAAAGGGATAAAAAGGAAAGGTCAATAAAAAGAAAAGAAAAAAAAAGACATTAAAAAAATAAGAGAAATGCATTGAAAAATATTAACTAAATAAATCCCTATGCTAAATCTCATTCTTGTCGCTAAATAATATAGTTTTTTGGTACCAACATATTTTATATAAAGGAAAATATCTTAAGTCATTTTATTTCATTCAACAAACATAGTTGCTACTTATTTCAAATTTGTTGTTGAGTTTTCACAATTTCACAAGCTGATTGTTCACAATTTAACATAGTTGGTTATTTCTTTGATCTATTGACACTTGTAACAACCTTTTGCTTGTCCTAAATTATGTAGATTTTCCCCTTAGATGTACAGATGACAGAAACTTAGTGAAGTCACGAACAAGATCACGGTGACCCTCAACTTAGTGAAGCCTACACTATTAGAAATTACACTTTCAACATCGATTATTTAGGACATTCTACATCGGTTCTAAAACCGATGTTGAAAGTGCCGGTGTTGAATGTATCATCGTTAACATTGGTTTTGAAAAACCGATGTTAACATAAATACAATAACATTGGTTTTCTAAATACCCAATGTTAAACACAATGAACTACAACAAAAAAAGTGTATGCGTGACGAAAGTTGACATCGGTTTTGTAGTGAAACCGATGTTAATGTTATATATTGACATCGGTTCTATAGTAGAACCAATGTTAATGTAATATATAAACATCGGTGTTCTACCAAAACCGATGTTAATATATTACATTAACATCAGTTTTAGTAGAAAACCGATGTCAACGTTGATGATGCATATACTTATTTGTTGTACGTCTTTGTATATAACATCGGTTATTCATAGATAACATATGTTAATATACAAACGGTAACATCGATTATGTATAAATAACTGATGTTAATATAGAAACGGTAACATCGGTTATGTATAAATAACCGATGTTAATGTACAAAGTTAACATCGGTTTTCTGTATGACCGATGTTAAGGTTCATGTTGACATCGGTTTTTGTAAATAACCGATGTTGTTTACCATATTAACATTGGTTTTTGTTAATAATTGATGTTGTTTTCAAGTTTTTTTTATATAAACTTTTTGTTTTTACAATAAACCCAAAATTGTACCTGTAAAATGCAATTTCAAGCCCAATTCACAGCAAATAAACATTTTATTCTGCTTTCAAGCAGTTTTAATCATAATAAACATCAAATAATTGATTTATCATAAAGAACAATCATCAAATGAATTCAATGTTCATATTACATAGGAAATGTCAAAAATGTTAAACCAAAGTAAACTAAGCTAAAGTTAATGTCCCTAAATCCTAGGTCTGATCTCTAACTCGGAGATAATAGTGTGCCCACTGGATCCGCAATGCCTTTAATCTCTCTGGCTCCAATGAACTAGGATCGTTAAAATACTGCATGATGAAATAAATCATAATAAGTTAATAATGTAATACAAATTATAAAAAAATCGATTTTGTTTGAAATAAATGTACCGTTTCCCAGTTATTCCTAAAAGTTCCTAAAATGATGGCGAACAGCGCTAGGCAATGACATTCGCGAGGCTCCAGACTCGAGGGTGGAGGACACATGAACAGCGCTAGGCAATGACATTCATGGGTCTCCGAATAAAAGTTTGTTGGCAGGACCGAACGGTCCACCGGGTTTTTCCACCTAAAAGGAAAACATGCTTTTTGCAAAGAAAAATAAATCATTCGCGAGAGCACCATATCTTAGAGAAACAATATACTTGTGCTAAGGGTAATCTTCCTTGTAACCGAGAATGAAGGGCAGGATATCAACTTTTAGCTTTTAAATGAACATGCAGGGGAAACATCGGGCTAAGCTGGAAAAAAATCACTCATAGTGTATAAAACTCACACAGGCAAGTGTTTTATCCTATTCCCAAACCATAACTGCACCATGACTCTATTTTGCACACGACTTCCTATCAAATCAAAGATCAAACGTACGATCACAGACCAATAGGATTTTCTCGAGGGTAGTGTTTTTGGAGAGGAAGCTGGGTGTTTCGGTCTTTTCCTCTTTGTTCATGTGGGGTGGGATATCGCCAGTCGAGAATGGCAATCTGAAAGGAAGAGACACCAAAAATGGGTTTCCCTTTGCCGGCAGTCACTTACCTTGCCGAGAATTTATCTGGTCTGAAGATTTTCCATTCCCTTTCTTTCATTGACCCAAAATTATTCTGTTGCCTCCACTCTTTTCCATTTTCACTTCCCTTCGACCTTCGATCGGGAATCCTTCCTTTTCTTTTTTATTGTTCTTTTCTTTATTTTCATCTTTTTCTTTTTCTTTCTTTCCATTTATTCCTTTTCTTTCTTTTCACTTCTCCTTCCCCATCCCTTTGTTTGGGAAATCGGGTTTTAGCATTCTATTCGCTCTCCCTTGAGGAGATTCCGCTGTCCTTTGCTTCGGGGAAGGAATGAGGATTCTTTTTTATAGGCCAAGGTTCCAAAAGGTTCTAAGGTTGTGTCTCAATGGGGGCTTTTATCGTGGGAGCCCGATCTTGATATCTGGGGCGAAACAAATTTGGGTTCAAGGTGTTGGTCTCGGGCCAACCTCCCATATCACTCCATAAGGCACGCGTGACAATGATGATTTGAAAACAACATGCAAAATTAGTCCTGGCTACAGCCAGGTGGGCACTCAAGCATCCCGTTTATGGCATTGTGATACTACGGTTGGGAATTTACACAGACGGACCCAATGTTTCCAAATTATGTTCTTTCATCAGTTCAATGAATTCATCCATTCTTATCTCGGTTTATTCCGGAAAATAAACTCTTAGCATCAGTCCCTTGTTTCTAGAAGATACGTTTGCTCTTTACGAATGATTTATACTTCTTAACTATATATTCACAAAATATACACCTATGGTCCTCTATGAAGAAATTTTCTTTGTATATCTACACTCTTGTACATAACAAACTCTTTCTATACATGCATACGATCAAACCCTATTTACATTCAAAGATTTTTTTGTTTTTCTCCAACGCACACCTATGGTTCATACAAAAGTTTCTTTATATATACTCGTTCACACACACAAGAATCCCTCTACATGTATTTTTTATAAAAACCCTTCTATGCACATTTTCCTTTTTCTTTATATACACAGACATTTTATTCACTACACTTCTCTCTTTTTTATCATGATTTTGGTTCATTTTATTTTTAGGACAACGTTCCTAAAATAAAAAATTCTACGCGATTCCGGAATTTCTACAAACGCTATTGACAACAACGAAACAAGTACTGACGTAACAACTCAAACGATATGTATGTACAAAACAAAAGTCAATCAACACGAAACAAACGTGAGTCCCTTAGTCAAACAAAAGATAGCATACAAATGATAAATGATGGAACATACGAATTTGGGGATCCCACGGTCATGTGGCTCCGCATGCCATCGGACTCTTGGGACACGGTAACAAAAAGTGGGGTGGTCGACAAAAGCAGGGCTTTTGCTCCTACGTATCCTCAATTTGTGATGAGGAACTCAGACCTACATAGTTCTTGATAACTGTGAGACTAAAAATAGTCTCGGTGTTTTCTTCACCAAAATGCGAACATACTTTAGTAAAGAGACAAAACTTCCAACTGATCAGAGCAACATATGCTTTTTGGATGAAAAACAATGTGTCTATCGGGGAAGGAGAGTATGCTGATGAAATTTTCTCATAACCGTAAATGAGATTTTGGATGTTAGCATTTCGTTTCTAAATGACCATTTAGAGGAAACACTGGGTCCAACAAAGATAGGAGAAAATCACTCAAAGTGTATCAATCTCACACAGGTAAGTATTTTATCCTAATTCCGAACCATAGATATGTCATGACTTGATTTTGCAAATCATTTCCTATCAAATCAAAGATTACATGCGTGATCATGGATCAATAGGACTTATTTTGGGAATGGTTTTTAGGTGGGGAATTTGGCTTTGAGTGTTCTTGGCCTTTCCCTTTTTTTGTTTTTGTTTAGTGTGAAGTGAACAAGTCACCGATGCACGGGATTTTGATTGGCAATCAAAGGGAGAGGGCCACTTTGGGTCGTGGTTTCCTTTCTTTTTTGTTTACTTGGTGACAATTCTGTATTATTCAGATATTGTCTGGTCCAAAGACCTTTCTGGATGTTTCTTCTGTTTTCTTCAGATCCTAGATCGGGAATTTTCTTTCCTTTTTTTGCTTTCTCCCACTCTTTGATTGGGAATTTTTCTTTTTTTTTTTTTTATTGTTTTCCGAGGGCAAGGATTGACATTCTCACCCTGGGTCAAGGTTTATGATAAGTTGGGATTTTGGCTCAAGGCTTGTAGAACGGTTGGTCATGATATATGTCAGGTTTTGGCCAGCGGTTCAGGGATAAAGGGGATGTCCTACATTATTTCCATGATACACATGCAACAATGAAGATTAGGAAATTTTATACAAAACTGGTCATGCATGCACCCATGTGGACACTCAAGCATCAAGTTTTTATGGTCATGTAACAATAGGGCTCAGGATTCATTTTCCCTATTTTAAGTCAACCTAGTGTTTCCAACATATGTTCTTTTATCAAATCATGCATTCATCCGAGTCCATTTTGGGCGTTCAGAAAATTTTCACAGCATTCACTCTTCAGGTGTATACACATTTTTTTTTCAGAAACTAGTTAAGATCAGTAAAATCTTTCAAAGAAAAGTTGGAAATTATCTTTTTCACAAGCATGTTGTTTTTTAGCTAGACAACTTTTATTTTTTATTTTTTTCTTATTTTCTATTTTTTTTCTTATTCTTTTCTTGCTCGCTCTCTTTTTGCTTTTTTTTCATGAGGTATTTTGCTACTTAAACATACGTATATTTTTGTGAGGTATTTTGCTATATACATGCGTGTTCAAGGTATCTTGCTACCTAAACATACATATATATGTTTTGTGAGATATTTTTGCTATATACATGCATATCCAAGGTATCTTTCTACCTAAACATACATATATATATTTTGTGAGGTATGACTACCTTCTGAGCTTGTGCTTGTTTTATTTAAATTCCTAGGATCATGAGCAAATAGGTGTGTCCTGCTATGACTTGAGAAACAAAAGCGATCAAATAACCAACAGAGATTTAAAAGGTACTAGGTTGCCTCCTAGTAGCGCTTCTTTAACGTCTTGAGCTGGACGCCTTATGACTTGTCGGTCACGGACCTAGTACTTTGCTTACCTTTGGTTTTGGACTTGGTCGCCTATTGGTCAACCATGTGTCGTAAGCAACGCTCTAACCTTTTTGTGGATGAGCTGAGGTGAACTCTAGAGGTGATGGCAGTGCGTTTGTTGCCCGCTGCCGGCCATCCTCATGCTGTTGTGGTGTTTCGCCCTGCGCCTGCCTGGGGACACAGTACTTCTTGATGAAAGCTCGATTAGTAGGGGACCTGATGACATTGTTGGGGGCGACAGGCACTCCATAGAACTCACAGAGACCCGTAATTAGAGCTTGACAACTCCAAGACCCTGTTGGACTTCTTCGGGTCCACTGGGTGTCTTGCAGGCGCGATCCCTGCAAATAATAGATGAAATAAGAAATCAGTTGAGCGATGTGCATACTTACCTATGTCATGATGACGTGACCTTGCCGGGGGGAACGGGCACCCTGTAGGACTACAGAGGCCCGTAACCAGAGCTGGAAACCCCAGGGCCCTGTTGGACTTCTTTGGGTCCACAGGGCGTCTTGTGGGCACGATTCCTGCAAACAATAGATGACATCAAAAATCAATTGAACCATGTGCATACTTACCTATGTCATGATGATGTGACCTTGCCGGGGGGGAACGGGCACCCTGTAGGACTACAGAGGCCCGTCACCAGAGCTGGAAACCCCAAGGCCCTGTTGGACTTCTTCGGGTCCACTGGGCATCTTGTGGACGTGATTCCAACCGATACATTTGTAGGTGGAGATTGGCATTGTGGTCGCTGGGCAGAATGTTGCTAAATAGCAATGTCATCCATATCCACGTAAGATTGGTCATGTTGGTGCGCATGATCCGCGCTCGTCTTTTTGCAGCGGCACGGGTGAAATCTTGCCCTGGTATGCATTGTAGATGCGTGATAGTCTCCCTCTCTGGATGTGCTCGCACAATTGGTTGCCCTCCAATATGTCCTCGCCATCAGAGGACTGCACATCCTCGCCTGCAGAGGGCTGCACGCCCTCGCCTTTAGAGGGCTACGCGTCCTCATTTTCAGTGTGCTCCATATCTACACCTTAAGAGAATATAAGGTCCTTTGCCCTTAGATGCTTAACCGAGACTTGGGCTCCCGGTTAAGGGAGCCACCCGTTGAGAAAACAAGAGATCGACTCATCGAGAGGGCAGGTCATCCAAAAAGATTGGACACAAGATGTAGGAAATCTATGCAGTTAACATGATTTTTAGGGATGCAGACGCATGCAACCTTTGTTGTGAAATTTGGTAATGCTGACCGCACAT
Source organism: Glycine soja (assembly GCF_004193775.1). Lineage (NCBI taxonomy): Eukaryota > Viridiplantae > Streptophyta > Magnoliopsida > Fabales > Fabaceae > Glycine > Glycine soja. The sequence goes on along the minus strand of NC_041009.1, from coordinate 33,242,025 downwards.
GAAACAATGCAATGCAATGGAAAGTTGTACAATGTTCAGGACATTCTTTCCCTATTTTGTGATTTTGATTTTGATTTAATTTTTTTGGAAAACACAGATTGACTGTCCTTTTGAAAAAGGTGATAATTCATGCAACCTTATCCTATCTTTTGCAAATCTCTCCGAGAACTCCCTCAGAGTGTATGTTCTGTTTGATTTAGTCACTTGACCATTTTGGAGTGACGGCAATGGAGCCATTTGACATTTAATCAATCTATTGAAATTTCAAGGTTTGTCTCCCCCCCCCCCCTTTTTTTTTGTTTAAAAACATCGACGGGTGAGGACTTTTGATCTGCCCCTATGTTCACTTGAGGCTCATGCACGATGCCCCTTATTGCCCTAGTGTAAGGCTTTGAGGTACCAATTGTTATCTTTCATCATGACCTTGTAGCTGGGAACCTATTGGGTGAGAACTTCTAATCTGCCCCTAGGTTCGCTTGAGGTTTTTTGCATGGTGTCTTTCATTGCCCCAGTGTAAGGCTTTGAGGTACAATTGTTGTCTTTCGTCATGACCTTGTAGCAAGGAACCTATTGGGTGAGAACTTCTAATCTGCCCCTAGGTTCGTTTGAGGTTTATGCATGGTGCCTTTCATTGCCCCAGTGTAGGGCTTAGAGGTACCAATTGTTGTCTTGTTTTCACAACCTCGTAGTGAGGAAGAATGAAAGAAGCATTTGATTCTTGCAAAAAGAATTTTCCAAGGACGAGAAATAGTTGAAGGATTTTTCAGTTGATGGATTTAAGTCAAATGACTCCTATGTAAAAGCAAGATGTTTTGATGTCTTGATGATGCTAAAGCATCAAGTGCTTCTAAGTTTTATTCAAGACAAGAATCCAAGAAAATCAAGATATATGATCAAGTTGATCTCTAGAATCCTTAGGAAGAAGTTTCCAAATTGAAAAAACAAAAGGTTTGACCGAAGAATTCTATCACCTCAAATTGAGATTTTCTCTCTGGTAATCGATTACCGGCAGCTGAAAATGTTTATCACAGTCACTAGAAATTTGAATTCAAAATTTATAATGTGTAATTGATTATGCATGGATGGTAATTGATTGCCAGCAGTTTATTGAACGTTTTAATTCAAATTTTTAAAACCTGTAATCGATTACACAAGTCTTGTAATTGATTACCAGAGGGGATTTTCAGAATATAATTTCCAAGAGTCACATCTGTTCAAATGGTTTATGAATGGTCATCAAAGGTCTATTTATATGTGACTTGGAAACACGAATTTAAAGAGAGCTTTTATTGTCCAAAAAGTTTCATCCTCTCAAAAGATTAAGAGAGTTTTTCTGAACTGAAATGTCTTATCCCCTCAAAAAGATTCCTTGGTCAACCACTTGCATATTTAATAAGGAATTTTGATTGATCTTCATTTTACAATCCATCTCTTTTAAGAGAGATTTCTTCTTCTCTTCTTCTTATTTCTGAAAAGGGATTAAGAGACCGTGGGTCTCTTGTTGTAGGGGATTCTTGAACACAAGGGAAGGGTTGTCCCTGTGTGCGTTGTTAATCCGTAAAGAGAGAGTGAAAGTTTAATTGGGGAATAATCTTCGTATCTTAATTCAACCCCTTTTTTTTCTTAAGGTAACTGAGGCCATTTGTTCAACATCCTATTCTTGATAACTCACTTCTCTCTAAAAAGACAAACTTTCTGGAATGATAAAATGAGGTCACATGAACGTCTTGAAAAGGCAGTCAATCAAATGCTTTTTTTTCTTTTTCTTTTTGAACTTCTTTTTTTTATTTTGAAACTTATTTGTTTTGAACTTTACTCTTTGTTTTACGGCACCCCCACCAACGTGAAGGATGAGTAATCTCTGATTGAACGGTCTTGGAAGTCCAAACTCAGAAGCACAGGTCGCTTGAGCAAACAGACCAATGGCTTGCACTTGAAAATCCTGATGAGTCATTAGAGACATCTAACAACAGCTTTCAAAATTGCCCCATGTGTGGCATCTCTTGTCAATGTCAGGATTCACACGCGATTCTCCTCAAATTTCAGCCAACCCGCATCAGTTAGACCTTGCACCTTACGCTTCAGGGCCCTACCATGCTCAATAGAACGCCCCGGGGCTTCTCCATGACAAGCACACGTTGCGTTCGAGTCGTATTCTCGGAGAAATGGAGGTTGATGAACCTTGGCTGGGGTTATGGCTAACATTGAATTATCAAGTAGATATGGGAGCAAGTCAGCATAGGACACTGGAATTGGGGTGAATTCTACGGGCTTTCTCGCTGCAAAATCCATTTCTTGGTTGGTGTTTTTGGTTTGTGCTAAAAGTGGTGTTCGTCATTGGAAGTGCGGTAGACAGACTTTGTGGTTGATTTAGGGACGGCCTTTGTGGATAACTGGGTGGTGGGTAAGGAGAAAGTTGGTTATTGGCTGAGTAATGACATTGTTGGGTTGGTGGGAAACTTGGCTGTATAGGAATGACAGTCACAGCATGGGCTTCTCCCTCCTTCTCATCCTCTTCACTTGCCCCAGTTTTTTTGCATTTATCAAAGCAAAATGATCAGATTTGCCTCTTTTTAGACCCACTTTGATCATTACGCCGACAAAGACCAAATCCGCAAAGCTTGAAGGAGTGTAACCCACCATTTTCCATAGTAGAATACTGGTAATGTGTCTACTATCATTGTCATCATTTTTCGTCATTGAGGTGCCACTTGAGCTGCCGGGTCTCTCCACCTTTGGGCGTATTCTTTTGAAGGATTCGTGACCCCTTTTTGCACATGTTTTGTAGTTTCATCCTGTCCAAAGCCATTATACTGACACTGCCTAACGAAGGCAACCATTAGGTCCTTCCAAGAGTGGACTCGAGAAGGTTCCAGGTTAGTGTACCAGGTAACAGCTACCCCAGTAAGATTTTCTTGGAAGGAATGTATCAGCAATTCCTCATCTTTCGCGTATGCCCCCATCTTCCAATAATACATCTTTAGATGGTTCTTGGGGCAAGTAGTCCCCTTGTACTCGTCAAAGTCCAGCACCTCGAACTTGGGAGGGGTGATGATATTGGGTACTTGGAACAACTCTTCTAGGTTAGCAAAGGCATAATCTTCACCTCCTTCGATGGCCCTGAGCCTTTCCTCTAGATGATCCAACTTTCCCATTTCTGCCATAGCATGAGGGTTTTTACTTATTGTGGAATGCAAGAGGTGTAGTTGTGGGTGATACTGAGGACCCTCCAAAGTGTTTTGCAGGGGTATACCACCAACTGCTTGCCTTTCAGTGGCATATCCGAGGCAAGGCTCGAAGTCGGCTAGATTGTGGTGGGGAATTTCATGTGTCTCCCCCACAGTTTAAGAGACATGTGCATGATCAGTTTAGGATTGTTGGCTCTCAATGGGTATAGGAGTGGAATTATTGACATTCTTATTGGGAGTGTACGCCACATTGGGTGGTGTATAGTTGAGAGGCAAGCCATATGGCGAGAAGGCGTGCTCGTTTTGAATTTGCACATCATGGGGGCCGCCCGTACTTCCCAAATCTTGCCTATCATAGCTGAGGTTGGATGATTCATTTGGTTGAGGCCAGATGGGGGCATCGGGTTCACCTTAGCAACAGTGCTGGTAGCGGCAATTGTAACCGCATTGGCTTCCATCATCTTCTTCATGCTTATCATGGCCTCCATCATTGTGGCCATTTTCTCTTTCATGGCCTCCATGTCGGCCTTCACCTTCTCTTGCACCTCCTCTGCTTTACCCATTACTCTAGCTCTAGCACAGGTTCGGTAAGGGCGCCGTAAAGCGGGTTCTTTTCTTTTTATAACAATGATTAAGTTCTCTCTCTTTCTTTTTTTTCTTTTTTCTTTTTTTTAAGGAAAGAATGCAATGAACAATGCAACCAATGAAAAGCATGGATGTATGCAAATGATGCACAGTTGAAGTATTATGAATTTTTACACAGGATATGGGGTTGAATCAATTTAGATTTTCAACTTGGTCCATGACATCTTCGTCAAGGTGAAACTGGAAGTAACAGGGACATCGACAGCCCTAAATGTGTTTGGCAGTAGACGAAGCAGCGATGTAACACGATCCATCTTTTGCCCCAATTTTTTGCAAGATGGTTACTTCCATACTTCAACTTGACTCGATGAACCTTTTCGTAAAAGCGCGAGCTTGGTTCAACCCCATAACCCAGGGAATGGCAATTTTGATCGCCAATACTTCATCAACAATTCATAGGGATGCAAGACTTGGGAATATGCATGCTATGCATGGAAAATGTAATTATGAGATTGAGATGCCTGAAGAAACATCCTTTCTTAGTTAACCATGCATTAGGTACAATGTTTAATCATTTTGTTTTTAAGTGAAATAGGTTTATGATCCCAACATGGTTGGCTCATGGTACCGAATATATGCAACTAAGAATGCAGCGTGAATTTTCGCGCTTTCTTTTTTTGTTTTTGTCAGTTGAAGGGGAAAACGCAAGGGTCACGCATGAGCAAACATGAAAACAATTAGTATGCAATTTGTAGATAAAAAAAGTTTGTTGAACACATATGCATGATGATGCAATGACTCATGCAAAATGTGATGTGATAACGGACAAATGCAGGAACGATATGTTCATTATGATGCTGAAGAGATGTTTATGCGGTGCATGATATGAATGCATTTACGGACACAAGAGCCCGAAAAATCATCTCTCCTTACTTGCTCATTTGGGGGCGCAGTGCCCCATGTGTGCAGTTAAGAAGACGATATGGATCTTCCGACTTCCCATGACAAAAGATGAGACCCACATACAACGCATGTGTGACGGCATGATGCAGATGCGCAAAAGCGCAACAAGGGGATTTACACAACATGGCAATATCCTCAAATAATCATACAACAAAGGCGTATATGACCTTTAGGTTATATGCATGACAGTGTTTAAAATGGCACGCAACGTGTTTGCTCCGTGCCCCTATTTTAGGGACCTACAGGATAGTATCTAGGGTCTCTAATAACTACTCCCAATGCTTCATAACTCACACGACCGTTTTCTAGAGGTATCATCACTCAAGATAATAATATTGTGGCGGTATGGAATACCAGCGACAACATATTATAAAGAGAGAAAGCTCTAGATGGGGTTTCACTATTATCAAGCAAGTTGGAGACCTAGCATGATGATAGATTCACCTTCACTCCTTAGATTCCCATGAACTCGGGTATAGGGCCCCTTTTTTCACTCAAACCCGTGGGTGCTTAGAATGCAGTGTAAAAATGTGGAAAAGACAGCAGTTGTTACATTTTACACAGCTCAATAAATGCACACACAATGTTTCACGATTCCACAATTCCTTAAAATAGGCCTAACTCACAAAAAGGTCCCCAGTGGAGTCGCCAACTGTCGCAACGTACCCTTTTGCGGGCGAGCGAGGCGAGGCTCACGGGTGCGCTTTCCAAAGGAGGAAAGATGCGCGGAGTCGCCACCAACGTTTATTTGTGGAAAACGTCGAGAAAACCGAAGGAAACCGGTCAAAATGAAAATTCTAAGTTCGGGAGTTGTATTTACGTTTGAGGAAGGTATTAGCACCTCTCACGTTTGTCTCAAAGGACAACAGCCTATTTTTTAGAATTGTGAAATTGTGTTATCTTTAACTTTTATTTCTTTTTATTTTTTGAGGTCGACAAAAGCGGGGCTTTTGCTCCTACGTATCCTCCTTTGGAGAGGAAACCAGACCTACGTAGTTCTTTCTTAAGAGTGAATCAAGCGATTCTTTTTACTATGAAAAGTGATCATTTTGAGGCGTTGGACCTTAAAAATGATCCATTTACTTGATAAAGAAAACTGAAATGATAAACTTTCAAAACCCTATTTTTTGTGGACGAGCTTGACTAGGCGAGATGATTTTAGCCTTAGTTTCACTTTAGTTATTAGTCAATTCAATTAAGAATGAGAAATCCCAAAGAGAAAAACGTCCGATTGATTTTTTGCTTTGTTTTACTAATAGGTATTTTTTGGATTATTATATTATTATTTTACCTCTTTTTTGATTTCCAACGTGGTTACGGCACGACCGAACGGTCGGAATTCATTTTAACAGAAATTAACGGATGATACAATTCAAATGATCGGTGGAAATTTATTTTATTTTTAGATTAGGCGAGAAATGACTTAAATAAATGACTGAAGCACGTCAAAAGGGGGTATAGAAAGCGAATGAAAACGAGAATAAAAATACATGAAACAAAATGTGGTCCACCACGGGTACATAGAATGAATTGAAAAGCTCGGTTTGGGGTACTTACCAGTTGAAGACTGAAGAAAATGAAGAACGAACGATGAATGTCGAAGAACGGTTGAAAATCTTCGCGTAATTACTCACGGAAACATTATGGAAGCGCCTCGACTTGGATTTTCTTCACGGAAACAATTTTCCTCAGCAATTTCGAGAGAATAAGAAGTGCCAAGAAGGTTGAACCCCTTTTCCCTTCACTCCTCCCCTTATTTATAGCAAAATAGGGGAGGAGCTTGCCACCCAGCTCGCCCAGGCGAGCAAGGTTGCTTCCTCCAGAAGCAACCCCCTTCTGGAGGAAGAATCTGGAAGGCCCAAGTGGGCCGATTGCTATTTGTACCCCTTTTTTACTAAATGCACCCCTCTTTACCTTTTTTGGTAATTCTTTTTCTGTAACGTTACGAAACTTTACGAATTTCGTAACAATACTTATTTTCCTTTCGTAAGGTTACAAATCCTTATAGATTATGTATCTACTCTTTTTTAGCTTTTGAAGAAGTTACGAAAACTCACAGATTGCGAAAAAACACCTCCTTTCGACTTCCGTCACATTACGGAATTTTCACGGATCGCGTAAGCCTGCTTCCTTTTGATTTTCGGCACGTCTCGGGACTTCACATATTGTGCAACAAAGGGTGCCAAATATCTCGAAGCGGCCAATCAAAGGTTGTATATCATCAAATAATAATCACCGGATGAAATTAGGGTATGACAATATTTTATAAATTCTTAAAAATTATTTAATTTGATAAAATATCATTACACACAACTGAAATTTATAATTAATAAATAATAATAATATATTATATTATAATTAAAATTCATAATTGATAAATAGTTTTGAAAATATAAATTATATTTTAGATTTATGATAAACAATAAATGTATCTTATGACACAATGTTATTTTTCACTATCAATAATTTATTTTAAAAAATATTTATATTCAGTGTCGAAATAAATATGAAAATGATAGATCGAAAGAGATAAAGAGGTTAAGAAAAATCTCCAAAAACATTGAAATTAAATAAAAATTCTTAAAAATACCGTTGTTGATGAATAATCCATAAGAATGATCTCATTAAAAATAATTTTTATAATTAATTTATAAAGGTGATAGACGAACATAAAGTTATTTATATTGTAATTCACAATTTTTTGGTTATTGATAAATTTTTTTTTCTAAAGCTAAGACTTAATTCTTCATTGTTTGGCATCTACATTTTACTAAATGAGTGATTTTAGTACATGTTATTGAAATTCAACCCAACAGTTAATTTAATATTAAATTCAATTGCGTTAAGTAACACGGATTTCATTCAAACACATATTTTGTTTGGCCTAGCCATATAGAGATGACAAGGTTTGAAGTCACTACCTTATACCTTTTTATTTGTGGGGGGCAACTATGTTATTAGTATGAAGGATATGTGGATTTTATCAAAGACAAGACTTTGTCATTTTTTTTATCCATAAAACTCGAATACGAGATAATATTTAAGAGTATCGAGTCGAGTTCCACTCAAACCTACAACTTATTGGCATTATCCTATGCTATAACACCATGAATAAATTGATATGTGTGTGTATACATAGTTCCCCACACATTTAGGTATATATAATATATTTTTTAAACATACATAAAATAATTTAATATATCTAGCACAGGATAACACAATGAACCAAGGTTCAAATCTCGCAGAGAGAGATGCCCAAATTTAATTTATAAAATCATGCTAGCTCATTCATGTTGGGAGAGGTGATCGATTCTACCCCAACCAAGATTGTCTCCATAGGAACAACATACATGTAGGAGACCAATCAAAGATAAAAAGTAGTTGTTCGAGATAATTGAGAAACGAAATTTTGAATTAGCTAGTTGTAAAAGAAAATTAATTTGGAATTTGAATTAAAACATATATTTCATAAAATTAAAAATTAAATGTTCAAAAAATAAGATTGGAACAAAACATATGCATGTGGCTTTATGAGAGTTCTCAAAATACTCTAGCTCAATAATAGCTCCTTAAAATTATTTTATTCATGAATTAAGATTCTAAATTATAATGCAACGGTACATTATCTTAAATATTGAATTCGATCGGATCATTACATTAATTGATGTCCTCATATGAGTTTTAAGGTTTCACATATTTATAGGATAGTTCGTGTCCATATGCTTTGGCTAATAATGGAGTCAATTGTAGAATAGATATCACTTGGTGGGAATCTATTCCTTCACTTATTAGGGTTCCTTTTTTTTTGTGCAAAAGGTGTGGAATCCCTTTGTTTTGCTTTTGTTAATTGTTGTTCACAAGTCTTAGTCTACCTCATGTTTGCTAAAAAAAAATTACAAACAATAAGATTTTAAGAAACACAATTTAACTTTGCCTATGTGTTTTCCTATGTATCTACAAATGTTTGCGCTAACAAGAATGAGAGGAATGACAGATTAATCAAAACTGTTGTTTGAAAATGGAGCAATAAAAAGATTAATTAGTTCAATGAAAGATTTTTTTAATAAAACAATAAATGATGCAATAGAAAAAATATTTAATGTTTCGTTGATATTCTATAATGACTATAAAAATGGATTTTTTTTTCAAAGTCAAATAAAATGAGACGGACGAAATATAAATTTAAAGTTTTTTTTTATCAAATTGAGATCAGCGTCCTTTTACATCTTTTAGTGTGTATGCAAAAAATATTTTATTTGAAGAAAAAAGTGAAAAAAATACATCGATACTTGATAAAAAAAAATACTAGAGAGAAAATTAATGAAGAAAAGATGAAGAATCTTGTTCGTAAGGGATAAAAAGGAAAAATCAATAAAAGAAAAGTAAAAAAAATAAGAAGGACATTAAAAAATGTGAGAAATTCATTGACAAAATCTAAACTAAATGAATCATTCAATACGTACCAAATTAATATATTGCTTATTATGAAATGAATATAATAATAATAATAATAATTTGACATTAAACTGTGAAGTGATAAATACTTGAAAGAAGTGCTTTGTCAGCTATAGTGATCATTCTTAGCTCGAACATAATTGTCTTCCGTAAATGATACTTATAGATTTTATAACAACAAAAAAATATTTCCCTTAACGTCAAAGTAATAAAAAAATGAAAGGGTAATAAAAATAATAGAAAAAGAAAATTTAAGGATGAAAAGATGGAGAATCTTTTTCTAAAGGGATAAAAAGGAAAGGTCAATAAAAAGAAAAGAAAAAAAAACAAACATTAAAAAAATAAGAGAAATCCATTGAAAAATATTAAATCCTTATGCTAAATCTCATTCTTGTCGATAAATAATATAGTTCTATGTTACCAACATATTTTATATAAAGGAAAATATCTTAAGTCATTTTATTTCATTCAACAAACATAGTTGCTACTTATTTCAAATTTGTTGTTGAGTTTTCACATGCTCACAAGCTGATTTTTCACAATTTAACATAGTTGGTTATGACTTTGATCTATTAACACTTGTAACAACCTTTTGCATGTCCTAAATTAAGTAGATTTTCCCCTTAGATGTACAGATGGTAGAAACTTAGTGAAGTCACGAACAAGATCACGGTGACCCTCAAAAAGTGTAGCAACCTAGAGAAGTTGAATATATATGACTAAAGTAAATGAAAATGATAAGGAAATTAAGAAGAAAAAATCAATATGTTGAAATGAATATACATCGACAACACTTACCTCATGGTATGTATCATAAAGAGTGACTCCATTATTTTTGTACTTAAGAAGTATATTTAGAAATGACTTGTAAACATGATCTTTGTTTTCAAATCGATCCTGCATTAAACAAAACCAATCAAACTTGATGAAGTTGTTCAATTTATATTTATAAAACAAAACCAATACTCTCTTTGTTGCATAATAAGTTTCGTCTTAGACTTTTTTACTCAGACCAAGAAGAGCCAATAAATAGATGAAAGTGTGTGTGTGTGTGTGTGTGTGTGTGTATTATAATGTGTTATCTTTTCTTACATAAACCTACCATATTCAACAAATCCTTCTTTGTAACATATAATTTTACCATCAAATTTAATTAACTTGTATTTATTTCATGGATTGCCATGGCATTATCAAACCTAACAACTTTTTATGCCCGACTAAAATCATCCCCAATGTCCCATGTCATATGAGATGCCTAAAATTTAAGAATTTTGTCACCTGAATCTTCTTCAAATATTTCGAAGCATTTCCAAACCCATCCTCACCCTCATCTAGAAGTAAGATTTCATATCCCTTTGGCAAAAACTTGTTGAATCCCAAAATCAAATCCCGATGGTCTTTAAGAATCTCCTCCATTTTTTCTACGACAATCCCAACATCAATTCTGCAAATGAATAAAAGATAATAAATTAATATTTGTTAACAAAATCATGACCCCTCCCCCATCTATTAAAAACAACAATAGAAGATAGAAAGATGGAAAAATGCACGCGGGCACGTGTGTGTGTGTGTATATATTATGTGGAGAATTGAAAGGTAGATTGTTGTTCAACTTGTTCATACCTATGAAATTTGTAATCTTTCATGACATCCATAAACTTGTCAAACTTTTCTCTGTTGTCGTGAAATGCACATTGTACTTCCTTAATATATTGTAGGGCATCCATTATAGTAATTTTTTGACCAGATACACTCATTATTTGATATTGAAAAAAATGCCTGAGCATTACAAAAAGTACAAACCAATTAAAATAAAATCTATGAGAAACATATATATATATATATATATATATATATATATATATATATATATATATATATATATATATATATATAGATTATCACATGTCAGAAAGTCAATAATTTTTACCAAAACCATGAAAAACTCAATCATTTAACTAAAGATGCAATATTTGTTTCGTTAACTACAAGAATTAAGAATAATAAAACATGATAGCAATGTATGAAACAAATTTAAAACAACAAAAATAAATGTACTTAATAGAATTGAAATATCAATAATTTAAAAATTGATCATGAGGAAGAGCCAAATATCCTAACATGAATACCAAGAAAAAAATATTCATTAGATCAATGAGTAGTTTGAGGTCGGGAGGATTAAAAAAAATGAAGAAATTGTAAACTTCTCAATTTGTAGAGTCTTATATGTTTTGAATATTTATTAAATTAAATTTTATACCATAAAACTATAAATATAATTAACAACATAAATCAAATTCAAAATATATAGGAAGATTATAAATTTTTTCTACAATTGAAAGATTATCAAAAGAGTATAAATTGATATAACATAAAGCTTTCTCCTGGTCTTTCTATCTTTTTATACATAATTGTAAACATTACATATTAATTTACATAAAATGCAAGAAAATAAAGAAGTATAATTTTTTCTCCCTCAAAATATTTTATAAAAGATTCTATCTATTTCTTTTCCTATTCCTATGTTGATTAGTTAAAAAAAAAACATTCCAACACTTTCTTTCCATTCATACCAAATAGTACTGTAGTTAAATTGGCCATATGAAAAGGAGGAGAGAAGCATGAAAAAGAACTTGGAGAATTTGTCAAGGGATATCTTATGATATAAAATATTCCCAAAAATTTTATTTTTAATTGTGCAAATGATATGATGTGGTTCATGTAAATGATCTCATTTAATGGGATAAGGCTATGTTGTTGTGTTTTCATTGTATACCTAAATAAACTTTTGAGTTTACAAACCAACATTAGTAGGGACAATAAAAAAAAAATCACATATAGTACTAATTAATTGACAAAGGTGTATCTTGACTGTTAAACAATTTGATCAAAACTCATTTTTATAGTTTTAAAAACAGGAAAACTACGAGTCCTCCATTTTGCCCAAAACACTACAAACCAAATTGTTATCACGGTAACTCATTCTAATCATTGCAACTTGGCAAACCCACGAATTGTGAGAAGTTAGGAGAGTCATTACATTGTGCAAAATGAATACCCCACCACCTAAAGTAACCGCACCAAACTCTAGAGAAAAAAATTGCATTCAAAGAACAAGTGCCAAGTATATTTACAGTCAAAACACATCCCACACACAATACTTCATTGTCATTGATGGTATTCCTGTGAGATAAATTCAAAAATCAGGGTATCTTATCTAGTGTTGGTTTCCAAGCAATAAGCTTGCACACTCAAAGGGACATCTCACCTATATCTTTATGAAAAACTATCATGTACATCTGTCCATTACACAAAAATAACACCATCTAAGCAAACTTAACTGAGTAGAGACTAGTTCTCTCCTTCTTCCATACCAATATGTCCTCCTCACTCAGAATCAAATTAATACTTCTAAAGTCATGACCTTTTTTTATCTAAGAAAATTATTATATTTATTTCTCCTAATGATATAGAGATTTCTCCATACCCATCTCCACAATCAATTTCCCTCCCTCCGGTCACCTAAACCTAGCACACTGGCTTTTATGGCTACTACAAGGTTGTATAATCTAGTATACTTCCTATATGTGAAAATAAAGCACTTTCACCCAAAGGTCTTGAGAAAATAAAAGTATCACCTAACCCCCCAACCCCCACCCACCTTCTAACAAACTCGAATGCCAGATTCTTTCTTCCCTCTCATAGTTACTCTTTGATATCCCGTATCACAATTATTGTTGATTTCTCTTCCTTCTGAACCACCATTTTTCCAATAATGCTAAATTAAAATACCCTAATTTTTTTCACCCCATGTCAGTCTTCCTCCTTTTTCCTTACACATTTGCTCTCAAGCTACCCAATGTACTTCCCTAACACCCTCACCATAAAAAATTAAATAAAGATTCAAGTAAAGAGATGATACCTTTTGAGCCTTGAACCAAGAACGAAGGTAGACCAGGAGGAACAATGCGGCCGCTTTGCTACCTATGCAAATGTGATTGCTAATCCACTACTTCATTTTATTTCCCACTACATCCACTAAAGGTCTTCAAGCAAACCCAACCCTAAGGGCTGTTTTGGGGAGCGACGACACTAGGCCCATGACTGACGAAGGGCCCAAAATTAAACCAATAATGTGAAGGAAAAATATGTGTTTAACTTTGCCTATGTGTTTTCCAATGTATCTACAAATGTTTGTGTTAACAAGAATGAGAGGAATGACAGATTAATCAAAACTATTGTTTAAAAATGGAGCAATAAAAAGATTAATTAGGTCAATGAAATATTTTTTTAATAAAACCATTAATGATGCAATAGAAAAAATATTTAAGGTTTCGTTGATATTCTATAATGACTATAAAAATGCATTTTTTTTTCAAAGTCAAATAAAATGTGACGGAGGAAATATAAATTTAAAGTTTTTTTTATCAAATTGAGATCACCAACCTTTTACATCTTTTAGTGTGTATGCAAAAAATATTTTATTTGAAGAAAAAAGTGGAAAAAAAATACATTGGTGTTTGATAAAAAAAATAGTTGAGAGAAAATTAATGAAGAAAAGATGAAGAATCTTGTTCATAAGGTATTAAAAGGAAAAATCAATAACAGAAAAGTAAAAAATAAGAAAGACTTTAAAAAATGTGAGAAATTCATTGACAAAATCTAAACTAAATGAATCATTCAATACGTACCAAATTAATATATTGCTTATTAAGAAATGAACATAATAATAATAATAATAATTTGACATGAAACTGTGAAGTGATAAACACTTGAAAGAAGTGTGCTGTCAGCTATAGTGATCATTCTTAGCTCAAACATAATTGTCTTCCGTAAATGATACTTATGGATTTTATAGCAACAAAAAAATAGTTCCCTTAACGTCAAAGTAATAAAAAAAATGAAAGAGTAATAAAAATAATAGAAAAAGAAAATTTAAGGATGAAAAGATGGAGAATCTTTTTCTAAAGGGATAAAAAGGAAAGGTCAATAAAAAGAAAAGGAAAAAAAAAGACATTAAAAAAAATAAGAGAAATGGATTGAAAAATATTAACTAAATAAATTCTTATACTAAATCTCATTTTTGTCACTAAATAATATAGTTCTTTGGTACCAACATATTTTATATAAAGGAAATTATCTTAAGTCATTTTATTTCATTCAACAAACATAGTTACTACTTATTTCAAAATTGTTGTTGAGTTTTCACATGTTCACAAGCTGATTTTTCACAATTTAACATAGTTGGTCAAGTCTTTGATCTATTGACACTTGTAACAACCTTTTGCTTATCCTAAATTAAGTAGATTTTCCCCTTAGATGTTCAAATGGCAGAAACTTAGTGAAGTCACGAACAAGATCACGGTGACCCTCAAAAAGTGTAGCAGCCTACACTATTAGAAATTACACTTTCAACATCGGTTATTTAGGGCATTCTACATCGATTCTAAAACCGATGTTGAAAGTGCCAATGTTGAATGTATCATTGTTAACATCGGTTTTGAAAAACCGATGTTAACATAAATACAATAACATTGGTTTTCTAAATACCCAATGTTAAACACAATGAACTGTAACAAAAAAAAGTGTATGCATGACGAAAGTTGACATCGATTTTGTAGTGAAACCGATGCTAATGTTATATATTGACATCGGTTCTGTAGCAGAACCAATGTTAATGTAATATATTAACATCGTTTTTCTATCAAAACCGATGTTAACATAAATACAATAACATTGGTTTTCTAAATACCCAATGTTAAACACAATGAACTGTAACAAAAAAAAGTGTATGCATGACGAAAGTTGACATCGATTTTGTAGTGAAACCGATGCTAATGTTATATATTGACATCGGTTCTGTAGCAGAACCAATGTTAATGTAATATATTAACATCGTTTTTCTATCAAAACCGATGTTGATATATTGCATTTACATCAGTTTCAGTTGAAAACCGATGTCAACGTTGATGATGCATATACTTATTTGTTGTACTTCTTTGTATATAACACTGATTATTCATAGATAACCGATGTTAATATACAAACGGTAACATTGATTATGTATAAATAACCGATGTTAATATAGAAACGGTAACATCGGTTATGTATAAATAACCGATGTTAATGTACAAAAGTTAACATCGGTTTTGTGTATGACCGATGTTAAGGTTCATGTTGACATCGGTTTTTGTAAATAACCGATGTTGTTTACCATATTAACATTGGATTTTGTTAATAACCGATGTTGTTTTCAAGTTTTTTTTTATATAAACTTTTTGTTTTTACAATAAACCCAAAATTGTACCTGTGAAATGCAATTTCAAGCCTAATTCACAGCAAATAAACATTTTATTCTGCTTTCAAGCAGTTTTAATAATAATAAACATCAAATAATTGATTTATCATAAAGAACAATCACCAAATGAATTCAATGTTCATATTACATAGGAAATTTCAAAAATGTTAAACCAAGTAAACTAAGCTAAAGTTAATGTCCCTAAATCCTAGGTCTGATCTCTAACTCGGAGATAATAGTGTGCCCACTGGATCTGCAATGCCTTTAATCTCTCTGGCTCCAATGGTCTAGGATCGTTAAAATACTGCATGATGAAATAAATCATAATAAGTTAATAAAGTAATACAAATTATAAAAAAAATCGATTTTCTTTGAAATAAATGTACCGCTTCCCAGTTATTCCTAAAAGTTCCTAAAATGATGGTGGACATCCAGTGCATGACATAGTATCCACACTCAGTACTTTCTTTTTGTCTATTACACTAAATACATAATGAAATTTGGATATTAATTAAACAACTAGTGTACAGACACATAAAGAAATATATATAAGTGGAAGTTTTATGTAAATGACGTACCTTGACGATAATCCACCTAGCAGGAGCCTTTGATTTAGGCTGTGGAGCATCATCAAGACCTTTTAAAGCACTGTTCCATGTGAGTAACAATTAAAAACTGGTGTTGTACGTTGAGGTATGTCAATGCAAATGTATTGAAAAAAACACTAACATGTTAATAATCCCTTTAAGGTAGTTGTCTGGCCTGTTATACAATGAACAAAACCAGACAACTAGGTGTTCCTTGGGCAGGATGACCACCATCTGCCAGTGTCCGCTGCAGTGGAGACGAATATGGGTTAGCATATTAGTAAACATTAATTAAATTCAGTTATTTTGTGTGACTTACCCATTTAGGTAGGCTCCAAGATAGACATCGCGTTTTGAACTTTGCATCCAAATCTCTATGTAACTTTCAGACACAAACTGCGATTGCCCAGACCTCTGAATGGACTGTGGCTCGAGGAATCCATAGATATCAGAATTCCCCGCTCGCATACTTGTTTCAGTGAAATGCCTGTTTATGTTAAGTTAAAGTTAAATATTTATGAAATGAAAGCAATAACTTCGGTAATTAAAAGTAATATAAAATGACTTATAAAATCCACAATTGTAACACTGATATGCTGAGACATTGACCACCGTGTGCGATTTCGGAGAGGTCTTCGTCTTTATGTATAGTGGGAAATCTGGATTAAAGACCTCGAATACGGTGGCATCCCATGTAACCTGATAAGGCCTCAAGAAAAGCTCTGGGATGGTCAATGTCATCAGATAATGTGGATCATCGACCTCTGGATCGGGCTTTGGAGGTGGTTTTGCCGAAGACACAGCTACTTGTTCATGAAACAAAGTTAAATGGCCTAATTTGAGGCATGCTGGATGAATTAATTTTAAAATAAGAAACATATAGTAAGAGTAAAGTCATGATGCTAGTAAAATTTATTCAACTATTATTTAACAAATCCCAACGGTGGGAATGTGAGAAAATGAGTTTCTAACCGGTTGTCCAAATTTCACGATGATCAAACAGTTAACGAGTCTTGGATCATACTTTTATTGGAACAGGTTTGAGTGTACGTGGGAAAAAGAGAAAGTTTTGGGGCAACGGGAAAAGAAAATGAATTTGAGAGGAAAAGAGAGCGTAGAAACCTATAGTAAATATAATACTGAGCTAATATGTCTTTATTTATAACTAGGATATTTTCAGTCTATTATTTACTATTTATTTTATTTTATTCTATTATTTTATAAAAAGAAACTTTATTTTACACCTTATCAAATGAATAAATAAAATCTCCATTTTATTTCTTAAGAACATATATTTATTTTATTTACCTTAAATCCATTATTTTAATAAATAAAACTATTTCTTTTTATTTATTCAACTAAAAACACTTCATTCTTTTCCTAAAACTCTATTGATTTTTAAATAAAGTCATTTTTAATTTCTGTTACAAAAAATGGGAAGTTCCAATGTAAAACCTGACTTTTTTTTTTTAAATGCACTTTTGTTCATGTTTTTTTTTTTTTTTGTGTTTCTATACTATAAATGCAAACTATCTACAAGCTTTGTTAGTTTCCACCAAAGAACTAAGCTAGCCAAGTTTAGTGTAGTCTCTCTTTTCAATCATGTTCTTGTATATGCAAAACTCGAATCTGAGATGCTGGTTAATGGATCTAAACTCCGTTTCACTTGAACCAACATAATGTTGGTTGAGATTCATGGTTTAAATTTATTTCTAGAATGAAAAATTTAAAAAGAATTATAAATATAAAATTAAAACATCTATTAATTAAGATATTAAATTTTATTGAAAAAATTAAACAAGTTTAGGTATACATGAATAATATCTAGAATATTAATAATTGTTTCTATTATTGTACCTTTATAATAAATAGTCAAAGACATGTCCAAAAAATGTTTTTGATGAAAAACAATACTACTCATTAAATTCAATAATAAAATATTAATTACCTTTAACAAAAATAGTTGATAACTATCAAATTTTAAAATAAATTTATTAATTAATAATGTAATTTATCAAAATATTTTAAATTTAATATCAGTGGTAAGTTTTGTAAAGAGGCCTACAAATTTTGTTGTTCATTCTCTCACAAAGGGGTCAATCTTGTATGCTAGCTAGCTCTCAAATCTTTGATCAAGTCATTCTATTCCCTCTATGTATTCCTGCACTTATTTTGCATGAAATGACATAAATATATTTCCATAAAAAATATTTTGATACTTCTAAATTAAGTTTTTTCTTAATTTTATCTCCTTAAAAATTTGTTTTGATTTTTGCTTATCAGATAATATTTTAAATTTACAATAAACCAATATTTTTATATTTTTTATTTAGTACCATTAATTTTGATTTTGTTTTAATCCATATTGTCAACTAATAATATTAATGATTGATATAACAATGACATTTATAAGCCATTAACTAGTCACGCATCACGACAACAAATGAGTTTTTTTATTAATTTTGATTTTAAATCTCTCATAAAGTAATTTGGCATCATCAACAATTTTGAACAAATGAAGAATTAAAAAGATAACTTGCCAAATAAAATTACACATGTCAAAGTAATTGATGACATAACAAGTCTAACTTTCATGCTGGTAGTAGGGACTAAAAAAATATTAGACACTAAATAAAAAATATTAGAAGACTATAGTAAAAAACATCATATTTTATAAATTCTTAAAAATTATTTAATTTGATAAAATATCATTACACACAACTGAAATTTATAATTAATAAATAATCATAATATATTATATTATAATTAAAATTCATAATTGATAAATAGTTTTGAACATATAAATTATATTTTAGATTTATGATAAACAATAAATGTATCTTATGACACAATGTTATTTTTAACTATCAATAATTTATTTTAAAAAATATTTATATTCACTGTCGAAATAAATATGAAAATGATAGATCGAAAGAGATAAAAAGGTTAAGAAAATTCTCTAAAAGCATTGAAATTAAAAAAAAATTCTTAAAAATACCGTTGTTGATGAATAACCCATAAGAATGATCTCATTAAAAATAAATTTTATAATTAATTTATAAAGGTGATAGAGGAACATAAAGTTATTTATATTGTAATTCACAATTATTTGGTTATTGATAAAAAAAAATTTCTAAAGCTAAGACTTAATTTTTCATTGTTTGGCATCTACATTTTACTAAATGAGTAATTTTAGTAGATGTTATTGAAATTCAACCCATCACTTAATTTAATATTAAATTCCTAATTGCGTTAAGTAACACGAATTTCATTCAAACACATATTTTGTTTGGCCTAGCCAAATAGAGATGACGAGGTTTGGATTCACTATCCTATACCTTTTTATTTGTGGGGGGCAACTATGTTATTGGTATGAAGGATCTTCAGATTTTATCAAAGACAAAACTTTGTCATTTTTTTTATTCATAAAACTCGAATACGAGATAATATTTAAGAGTATCGAGTCGAGTTCCACTCGAACCTACAACTTATTGGCATTATCCTATGCTATAACACCATGAATAAATTGATATGTGGGTTTATACATAGTTCCCCACACATTTAGGAATATATAATATATTTTTTAAACATGCATAAAATAATTTAATATATCTAGCATAGGATAACACAATGAACCAAGGTTCAAATCTCGCAGAGAGAGATGCCCAAATTTAATTTATAAAATCATGCTAGCTCATTCATGTTGGGAGAGGTGATTGATTGTACCCCAACCAAGATTGTCTCCATAGGAACAACATACATGTAGGAGACCAATCAAAGATAAAAAGTAGTTGTTTGTGATAATTGAGAAACGAAATTATGAATTAGCTAGTTGTAAAATAAAATTAATTTGGAATTTGAATTAAAACATATATTTAATAAAATTAAAAATTAAATGTTCAAAAAATAAGATTGGAACAAAACATATGCATGTGGCTTTATGAGAGTTCTCGAAATACTCTAGCTCAATAATAGCTCCTTAAAATTATTTTATTCATGAGTTAAGATTCTAAATTATAATACAACGGTTCATTATCATAAATATTGAATTCGATCGGATCATTACATTAATTGATGTCCTCATATGAGTTTTCAGGTTTCACATATTTATAGGAGTATAGTTTGTGTCCATATGCTTTGGCTAATAATGAAGTCAATTGTAGAATAGATATCACTTGGTGGGAATCTATTCCTTCACTTATTAGGCTTCCTTTTTTTTTTTTTTGTGCAAAAGGTGTGGAATCCCTTTGTTTTGCTTTTGTTAATTGTTGTTCACAGGTCTTGGTCTACCTCATGTTTGCTAAAAAAAATTACAAACAATAAGATTTTAAGAAACACAATTTAACTTTGCCTATGTGTTTTCCTATGTATCTACAAATGTTTGTGTTAAAAAGAATGAGAGGAATGACACATTAATAAAAAATGTTGTTTGAAAATGGAGCAATAAAAAGATTAATTAGTTCAATGAAAGATTTTTTTAATAAAACAAATAATGATGCAATAGAAAAAATATTTAATGTTTCGTTGATATTCTATAATGACTATAAAAATGGATTTTTTTTCAAAGTCAAATAAAATGAGACGGAGGAAATATAAATTTAAATTTTTTTTATCAAATTGAGATCACCATCCTTTTACATCTTTTATTGTGTATGCAAAAAATCAATAAAAGAAAAGTAAAAAATAAGAAAGACATTAAAAAATGTGACAAATTCATTGACAAAATCTAAACTAAATGAATCATTCAATACGTACCAAATTAATATATTGCTTATTAAGAAATGAACATAATAATAATAATAATAATAATAATTTGACATTAAACTGTGAAGTGATAAACACTTGAAAGAAGTGTGCTGTCAGCTTAGTGATCATTCTTAGCTCGAACATAATTGTCTTCCGTAAATGATACTAATGGATTTTATAGCAACAAAAAAATAGTTCCCTTAACGTCAAAGTAATAAAAAAATGAAAGTGTAATAAAAATAATAGAAAAATAAAATTTAAGGATGAAAATATGGAGAATCTTTTTCTAAAGGGATAAAAAGGAAAGGTCAATGAAAAGAAAAGGAGAAAAAAAAAAACAGACATTAAAAAAATAAGAGAAATCCATTGAAAAATATTAAATCCTTATGCTAAATCTCATTCTTGTCCCTAAATAATATAGTTCTATGTTACCAACATATTTTATATAAAGGAAAATATCTTAAGTCATTTTATTTCATTCAACAAACATAGTTGCTACTTATTTCAAATTTGTTGTTGAGTTTTCACATGTTCACAAGCTGATTTTTTCACAATTTAACATAGTTGGTTATGTCTTTGATCTATTGACACTTGAAACAACCTTTTGCTTGTCCTAAATTAAGTAGATTTTCCCCTTAGATGTACATATGATAAAAACTTAGTGAAGTCACGAAGAAGATCCCGGTGACCCTCAAAAAGTGTAGCAGCCTAGAGAAGTTGAATATATATGACTAAAGTAAATGAAAATGAAAAGGAAATTAAGAAGAAAAAATTAATATGTTGAAATGAATATACATCGACAACACTTACCTCAAGGTATGTATCATTAAGAGTGACTCCATTATTTTTGTACTTAAGAAGTATATTTAGAAATGACTTGTAAACATGATCTTTGTTTTCAAATCGATCATGCATTAAACCAAACCAATCAGACTTGATGAAGTTGTTCAATTTATATTTATACAACAAAACCAGTACTCTCTTTGTTGCATAATAAGTTTCGTCTTACACTTTTTTACTCAGATCAAGAAGAGCCAATAAATAGATGAAAGTGTGTGTGTGTGTGTGTGTGTGTGTGTGTCTGTATTATAATGTGTTTTCTTTTCTTACATAAACCTACCATATTCAACAAATCCTTCTTTGTAACATCTAATTTTACCATCAAATTTAATTAACTTGTATTTATTTCATGCATTGCCATGGCATTATCAAACCTAACAACTTTTTATGCCCGACTAAAATCATCCCCAATGTCCCATGTCATATGAGATGCCTAAAATTTAAGAATTTTGTCACCTGAATCTTCTTCAAATATTTCAAAGCATTTCCAAATCCATCCTCACCCTCATCTAGAAGTAAGATTTCATATCCCTTTGGCAAAAACTTGTTGAATCCCAAAATCAAATCCCCATGGTCTTTAAGAATCTCCTCCATTTTTTCTACGACAATCCCAACATCAATTCTGCAAATGAATAAAAGATAATAAATTAATATTTGTTAACAAAATCATGACCCCTCCCCCTCCCACTCCTATTAAAAACAACAATAGAAGATAGAAAGATGGAAAAATGCACGTGGGCACGTGTGTGTATATATTATGTGGAGAATTGAAAGGTAGATTGTTGTTCAACTTGTTCATACCTATGAAATTTGTAATCTTTCATGACATCCATAAACTTGTCAAACTTTTCTCCGCTGTCGTGAAATGCACATTGTACTTCCTTAATATATTGTAGGGCATCCATTATAGTAATTTTTTGACCAGATACACTCATTATCTGATATTGAAAAAAATGTCTGAGCATTACAAAAAAACAAACCAATTAAAATAAAATCTATTAGAAACATAAATATATATATATATATATATATATATATATATATATATATATATATATATATATATATATATATATATATATAGATGATCACAAGTCACAAAGTCAATAATTTTTACCAAAACCCTGAAAAACTCAATCATTGAACTAAAGATGCAATATTTGTTTCGTTAACTACAAGAATTAAGAATAATAAAACATGATAGCAATGTATGAAAAAAATTTAAAACAACAAAAATAAATGTACTTAATAGAATTCAAATATCAATAATTTAAAAATTGATCATAAGGAAGAGCCAAATATCCTAACAAGAATACCAAGAAATAAAATATTCATTAGATCAATGAGTAGTTTGAGGTCGGGAGGATTAAAAAAAATGAAGAAATTGTAAACTTCTCAATTTGTAGAGTCTTAAATGTTTTGAATATTTATTAAATTAAATTTAATACCAGAAAACTATAAATATAATTAACAACATAAATCAAATTCAAAATAAATAGGAAGATTATCAAAAGAGTATAAATTGATATAACATAAATCTTTCTCCTGCTCTTTCTATCTTTTTATACATAATGGTAAACATTACATATTAATTTACATAAAATGCAAGAAAATAAAGAAGTATAATTTTTCTGCCATCAAAATATTTTATAAAAGATTCTATCTATTTCTTTTCCTATTGCTACGCTGATTAGTTAAAAAAAAACATTCCTAACACTTTCTTTCCATTCATACCAAATAGTATTGTAGTTAAATTGGCCATATGAAAAGGAGAAGAGAAGCATGAAAAAGAACTTGGAGAATTTGTCAAGGGATATCATATGATATAAAATATTCCCAAAATTTTTATTTTTAATTGTGCAAATGATATGATGTGGTTCATGTAAATGATCTCATTTAATGGGATAAGACTATGTTGTTGTGTTTTCATTGTATACCTAAATAAACTTTTGAGTTTACAAACCAACATGAGTAGGGACAGTAAAAAAAAACATATATAGTACTAATTAATTGACAAGGGTGTATCTTGACCGTTAAACAATTAGATCAAAACTCATTCTTATGGTTTTAAAAACAAGTAAACTATGAGTCCTCCATTTAGCCCAAAACACTACAAACAAAATTGTTATCACAGTAACTCATTCTAATCATTGCAACTTGGCAAACCCACGAATTGTGAGAAGTTAGAAGGAGAGTCATTATATTGTGCAAAATGAATACCCCACCACCTAAAGTAACCGCACCAAACTCTAGAGAAAAAAATTGCATTCAAAGAACAAGTGCCATGTATATTTATAGTCAGAACACATCCCACACACAATACTTGATTGTCATTGATGGTATTCCTGTGAGATAAATCCAAAAATCAGGGTATCTTATCTAGTGTTGGTTTCCAAGCAAAAAGCTTGCACACTCAAAAGGACATCTCACCTATATCTTTATGAAAAACTATCATGTACATCTGTCCATTACACAAAAATAACACCATCTAAACAAACTTAACTGAGTAGAGACTAGTTCTCTCCTTCTTCCATACCAATATGTCCTCCTCACTCAGAATCAAATTAATACTTCTAAAGTCATGACCTTTTATCTAAGTAAATTATTATATTTATTTCTCCTAATGATATAGAGATTTCTCCATTTCCATCTCCACAATCAATTTCCCTCCCTCCGGTCACCTAAACCTGACACCCTGGCTTTTATGGCTACTACAAGGCTGTATAATCTAGTATACTTCCTAAATGTGAAAATAAAGCACTTCCACCCAAAGGTCTTAAGAAAATAAAAGTATCCCCTAACCCCCCAACCCCCACCCACCTTCTAACTAACTCAAATGCCAAATTCTTTCTTCCCTCATAGTTACTCTTTGATATCCCATATCACAATTATTGTTGATTTCTCTTCCTTCTGAACCACCATTTTTCCAATAATGCTAAATTAAAATACCCTAATTTTTTTCACCCCAGGTCAGTCTTCCTCCTTTTTCCTTACACACTTGCTCTCAAGCTACCCAATGTACTTCCCTAACACCCTCACCATAAAAAATTAAATAAAGATTCAAGTAAAGAGATGATACCTTTTGAGCCTTGAACCAAGAACGAAGGTAGACCAGGAGGAACAATGCGGCCGCTTTGCTACCTATGCAAATGTGATTGCTAATCCACTACTTCATTTTATATCCCACTACATCCACTAAAGGTCTTCAAGCAAACCCAACCCTAAGGGCTGTTTTGGGGAGCGACGACACTAGGCCCATGACTGACGAAGGGCCCAAAATTAAACCAATAATGTGAAGGAAAAATATGTGTTTAACTTTGCCTATGTGTTTTCCAATGTATCTACAAATGTTTGTGTTAACAAGAATGAGAGGAATGACAGATTAATCAAAACTATTGTTTGAAAATGGAGCAATAAAAAGATTAATTAGGTCAATGAAATATTTTTTTAAAAAAACCATTAATGATGCAATAGAAAAAATATTTAAGGTTTCGTTGATATTCTATAATGACTATAAAAATGGATTTTTTTTTTCAAAGTCAAATAAAATGTGACGGAGGAAATATAAATTTAAAGTTTTTTTATCAAATTTAGATCACCAACCTTTTACATCTTTTAGTGTGTATGCAAAAAATATTTTATTTGAAGAAAAAAGAGGAAAAAAAATACATCGGTGTTTGATAAAAAAAATAGTAGAGAGAAAATTAATGAAGAAAAGATGAAGAATCTTGTTCGTAAGGGATTAAAAGGAAAAATCAATAACAGAAAAGTAAAAAATAAGAAAGACTTTAAAAAATGTGAGAAAATCATTGACAAAATCTAAACTAAATGAATCATTCAATACGTACCAAATTAATATATTGCTTATTAAGAAATGAACATAATAATAATAATAATAATTTGACATTAAACTGTGAAGTGATAAACACTTGAAAGAAGTGTGCTGTCAGCTATAGTGATCATTCTTAGCTCGAACATAATTGTCTTCCGTAAATGATACTTATGGATTTTATAGCAACAAAAAAATAGTTCCCTTAACGTCAAAGTAATAAAAAAAAATGAAAGGGTAATAAAAATAATAGAAAAAGAAAATTTAAGGATGAAAAGATGGAGAATCTTTTTCTAAAGGGATAAAAAGGAAAGGTCAATAAAAAGAAAAGGAAAAAAAAACATTTAAAAAATAAGAGAAATGAATTGAAAAATACTAACTAAATAAATTCTTATGCTAAATCTCATTCTTGTCACTAAATAATATAGTTCTTTGGTACCAACATATTTTATATAAAGGAAATTATCTTAAGTCATTTTATTTCATTCAACAAACATAGTTACTACTTATTTCAAAATTGTTGTTGAGTTTTCACATGTTCACAAGCTGATTTTTCACAATTTAACATAGTTGGTCAAGTCTTTGATCTATTGACACTTGTAACAACCTTTTGCTTGTCCTAAATTAAGTAGATTTTCCCCTTAGATTTTCAAATGGCAAAAACTTAGTGAAGTCACGAACAAGATCACGGTGACCCTCAAAAAGTGTAGCAGCCTACACTATTAGAAATTACACTTTCAACATCAGTTATTTAGGGCATTCTACATCGGTTCTAAAATCGATGTTGAAAGTGCCGATGTTGAATGTATCATTGTTAACATCGGTTTTGAAAAACCGATGTTAACATAAATACAATAACATTGGTTTTCTAAATACCCAATGTTAAACACAATGAACTGTAACAAAAAAAAGTGTATGCATGACGAAAGTTGACATCGGTTTTGTAGTGAAACCGATGCTAATGTTATATATTGACATCGGTTCTGTAGCAGAACCAATGTTAATGTAATATATTAACATCGTTTTCTATCAAAACCGATGTTGATATATTACATTTACATCAGTTTCAGTAGAAAACCGATGTCAACGTTATGATGCATATACTTATTTGCTCTACTTCTTTGTATATAACATCGATTATTCATAGATAACCGATGTTAATATAGAAACGGTAACATTGATTATGTATAAATAACCGATGTTAATATAGAAACGGTAACATCGGTTATGTATAAATAACCGATGCTAATGTACAAAATTTAACATCGGTTTTGTGTATGACCGATGTTAAGGTTCATGTTGATATCGGTTTTTGTAAATAACCGATTTTGTTTACCATATTAACATTGGATTTTGTTAATAACCAATGTTGTTTTCAAGTTTTTTTTATATAAACTTTTTGTTTTTACAATAAACCCAAAATTGTACCTGTGAAATGCAATTTCAAGCCCAATTCACAGCAAATAAACATTTTATTCTGCTTTCAAGCAGTTTTAATAATAATAAACATCAAATAATTGATTTATCATAAAGAACAATCATCAAATGAATTCAATGTTCATATTACATAGGAAATGTCAAAAATGTTAAACCAAGTAAACTAAGCTAAAGTTAATGTCCCTAAATCCTAGGTCTGATCTCTAACTCGGAGATAATAGTGTGCCCACTGGATCTGCAATGCCTTTAATCTCTCTAGCTCCAATGGTCTAGGATCGTTAAAATACTGCATGATGAAATAAATCATAATAAGTTAATAAAGTAATACAAATTATAAAAAAAATCGATTTTGTTTGAAATAAATGTACCGCTTCCCAGTTATTCCTAAAAGTTCCTAAAATGATGGTGGACATCCAGTGCATGACATAGTATCCGCACTCAGTACTTCCTTTTTGTCTATTACACTAAATACATAATGAAATTTCGATATTAATTAAACAACTAGTGTACAGACACATAAAGAAATATATATATAAGTGGAAGTTTTATGTAAATGACGTACCTTGACGATAATCCACCTAGCAGGAGCCTTTGATTTAGGCTGTGGAGCATCATCAGGAGACGAATATGGGTTAGTATATTAGTAAACATTAATTAAATTCAGTTATTTTGTGTGACTTACCCATTTAGGTAGGCTCCAAGATAGACATCGCGTTTTGAACTTTGCATCCAAATCTTTATGTAACTTTCAGACTCAAACTGCGATTGCCCAGACCTCTGAATGGACTATGGCTCGAGGAATCCATAGATATCAGAATTCCCCGCTCGCATACTTGTTTCAGTGAAATGCCTGTTTATGTTAAGTCAAAGTTAAATATTTATGAAATGAAAGCAATAACTTCGGTAATTAAAAGTAATATAAAATGACTTATAAAATCCACAATTGTAACACTAATATGCTGAGACATTGACCACCGTGTGCGATTTCGGAGAGGTCTTCGTCTTTATGTATAGCGGGAAATCTGGATTAAAGACCCCGAATACGGTGGCATCCCATGTAACCTGATAAGGCCTCAAGAAAAGCTCTGGGATGGTCAATGTCATCAGATAAAGTGGATCATCGACCTCTGGATCGGGCTTTGGAGGTGGTTTTGCCGAAGACACAACTACTTGTTCATGAAACAAAGTTAAATGGCCTAATTTGAGGCATGCTGGATGAATTAATTTTAAAATAAGAAACATATAGTAAGAGTAAAGTCGTGATGCTAGTAAAATTTATTTAACTATTATTTAACATATCCCAACGGTGGGAATGTGAGAAAATGAGTTTCTAACCGGTTGTCCAAATTTCACGATGATCAAACAGTTAACGAGTCTTGGATCATAGTTTTATTGGAACAGGTTTGAGTGTACGTATCATAAAAACACATATTTTGTTTGGCCTAGCCAAATAGAGATGACGAGGTTTGAATTCACTATCTCATACCTTTTTATTTGTGGGGGGCAACTATGTTATTGGTATGAAGGATCTGCAGATTTTATCAAAGACAAGACTTTGTCATTTTTTTTTATTCATAAAACTCAAATACGAGATAATATTTAAGAGTATCGAGTCGAGTTCCACTCGAACCTACAACTTATTGGCATTATCCTATGCTATAACACCATGAATAAATAGATATGTGGGTGTATACATAGTTCCCCACACATTTAGGAATATATAATATATTTTTTAAACATGCATAAAATAATTTAATATATCTAGCATATGATAACACAATGAACCAAGGTTCAAATCTCGCAGAGAGAGATGCCCAAATTTAATTTATAAAATCATGCTAGCTCATTCATGTTGGGAGAGGTGATTGATTGTACCCCAACCAAGATTGTCTCCATAGGAACAACATACATGTAGGAGACCAATCAAAGATAAAAAGTAGTTGTTTGTGATAATTGAGAAACAAAATTATGAATTAGCTAGTTGTAAAATAAAATTAATTTGGAATTTGAATTAAAACATATATTTAATAAAATTAAAAATTAAATGTTCAAAAAATAAGATTGGAACAAAACATATGCATGTGGCTTTATGAGAGTTCTCGAAATACTCTAGCTCAATAATAGCTCCTTAAAATTATTTTATTCATGAGTTAAGATTCTGAATTATAATACAACGATTCATTATCTTAAATATTGAATTCGATCGGATCATTACATTAATTGATGTCCTGATATGAGTTTTCAGGTTTCACATATTTATAGGAGTATAGTTTGTGTCCATATGCTTTGGCTAATAATGAAGTCAATTCTAGAATAGATATCACTTGGTGGGAATCTATTCCTTCACTTATTAGGCTTCCTTTTTTTTGTGCAAAAGGTGTGGAATCCCTTTGTTTTGCTTTTGTTAATTGTTGTTCACAAGTCTTGGTCTACGTCATGTTTGCTAAAAAAAATTACAAACAATAAGATTTTAAGAAACGCAATTTAACTTTGCCTATGTGTTTTCCTATGTATCTACAAATGTTTGTGTTAAAAAGAATGAGAGGAATGACACATTAATCAAAACTGTTGTTTGAAAATGGAGCAATAAAAAGATTAATTAGTTCAATGAAAGATTTTTTTAATAAAACAAATAATGATGCAATAGAAAAAATATTTAATGTTTCGTTGATATTCTATAATGACTATAAAAATGGATTTTTTTTCAAAGTCAAATAAAATGAGACGGAGGAAATATAAATTTAAATTTTTTTTATCAAATTGAGATCACCATCCTTTTACATCTTTTAGTGTGTATGCAAAAAAATATTTTATTTGAAGAAAAAAGTGGAAAAAAAATACATCGGTGTTTGATAAAAAAAAATAGTAGAGAGAAAGTTAATGAAGAAAAGATGAAGAATCTTGTTCGTAAGGGATTAAAAGGAAAAATCAATAACAGAAAAGTAAAAAATAAGAAAGACTTTAAAAAATGTGAGAAATTCATTGACAAAATCTAAACTAAATGAATCATTCAATACGTACCAAATTAATATATTGCTTATTAAGAAATGAACATAATAATAATAATAATAATTTGACATTCAACTGTGAAGTGATAAACACTTGAAAGAAGTGAGAAGTGTGCTGTCAGCTATAGTGATCATTCTTAGCTCGAACATAATTGTCTTCAGTAAATGATACTTATGGATTTTATAGCAACAAAAAAATAGTTCCCTTAAAGTCAAAGTAATAAAAAAATGAAAGAGTAATAAAAATAATAGAAAAAGAAAATTTAAGGATGAAAAGATGGAGAATCTTTTTCTAAAGGGATAAAAAGGAAAGGTCAATGAAAAGAAAAGGAAAAAAAAACAGACATTAAAAAAATAAGAGAAATCCATTGAAAAATATTAAATCCTTATGCTAAATCTCATTCTTGTCCCTAAATAATATAGTTCTATGTTACCAACATATTTTATATAAAGGAAAATATCTTAAGTCATTTTATTTCATTCAACAAACATAGTTGCTACTTATTTCAAATTTGTTGTTGAGTTTTCACATGTTCACAAGCTGATTTTTTCACAATTTAACATAGTTGGTTATGTCTTTGATCTATTGACTCTTGAAACAACCTTTTGCTTGTCCTAAATTAAGTAGATTTTCCCCTTAGATGTACAGATGGTAAAAACTTAGTGAAGTCACGAAGAAGATCCCGGTGACCCTCAAAAAGTGTAGCTACCTAGAGAAGTTGAATATATATGACTAAAGTAAATGAAAATGAAAAGGAAATTAAGAAGAAAAAATTAATATGTTGAAATGAATATACATCGACAACACTTACCTCAAGGTATGTATCATAAAGAGTGACTCCATTATTTTTGTACTTAAGAAGTATATTTAGAAATGACTTGTAAACATGATCTTTGTTTTCAAATCGATCCTGCATTAAACAAAACCAATCAGACTTGATGAAGTTGTTCAATTTATATTTATACAACAAAACCAGTACTCTCTTTGTTGCATAATAAGTGTCGTCTTAGACTTTTTTACTCAGATCAAGAAGAGCCAATAAATAGATGAAAGTGTGTGTGTGTGTGTGTGTATTATAATGTGTTTTCTTTTCTTACATAAACCTACCATATTCAACAAATCCTTCTTTGTAACATCTAATTTTACCATCAAATTTAATTAACTTGTATTTGCTTCATGCATTGCCATGGCATTACCAAACCTAACAACTTTTTATGCCCGACTAAAATCATCCCCAATGTCCCATGTCATATGAGATGCCTAAAATTTAAGAATTTTGTCACCTGAATCTTCTTCAAATATTTCGAAGCATTTCCAAATCCATCCTCACCCTCATCTAGAAGTAAGATTTCATATCCCTTTGGCAAAAACTTGTTGAATCCCAAAATCAAATCCCCATGGTCTTTAAGAATCTCCTCCATTTTTTCTACGACAATCCCAACATCAATTCTGCAAATGAATAAAAGATAATAAATTAATATTTGTTAACAAAATCATGACCCCTCCCCCTCCCACTCCTATTAAAAACAACAATAGAAGATAGAAAGATGGAAAAATGCACGCGGGCACGTGTGTGTATATATTATGTGGAGAATTGAAAGGTAGATTGTTGTTCAACTTGTTCATACCTATGAAATTTGTAATCTTTCATGACATCCATAAACTTGTCAAACTTTTCTCCGCTGTCGTGAAATGCACATTGTACTTCCTTCATATATTGTAGGGCATCCATTATAGTAATTTTTTGACCAGATACACTCATTATCTGATATTGAAAAAAATGTCTGAGCATTACAAAAAAAACAAACCAATTAAAATAAAATCTATTAGAAACATATATATATATATATATATATATATATATATATATATATATATATATATATATATATATATATATATATATATAGATGATCACAAGTCACAAAGTCAATAATTTTTACCAAAACCATGAAAAACTCAATCATTGAACTAAAGATGCAATATTTGTTTCGTTAACTACAAGAATTAAGAATAATAAAACATGATAGCAATGCATGAAAAAAATTTAAAACAACAAAAATAAATGTACTTAATAGAATTCAAATATCAATAATTTAAAAATTGATCATAAGGAAGAGCCAAATATCCTAACAAGAATACCAAGAAAAAAAATATTCATTAGATCAATGAGTAGTTTGAGGTCGGGAGGATTAAAAAAAATGAAGAAATTGTAAACTTCTCAATTTGTAGAGTCTTAAATGTTTTGAATATTTATTAAATTAAATTTTATACCAGAAAACTATAAATATAATTAACAACATAAATCAAATTCAAAATAAATAGGAAGATTCTAAATTTTTTCTACATTTGAAAGATTATCAAAAGAGTATAAATTGATATAACATAAATCTTTCTCCTGCTCTTTCTATCTTTTTATACATAATGGTAAACATTACATATTAATTTACATAAAATGCAAGAAAATAAAGAAGTATAATTTTTCTGCCCTCAAAATATTTTATAAAAGATTCTATCTATTTCTTTTCCTATTGCTACGTTGATTAGTTAAAAAAAAAAACATTCCTAACACTTTCTTTCCATTCATACCAAATAGTATTGTAGTTAAATTGGCCATATGAAAAGGAGGAGAGAAGCATGAAAAAGAACTTGGAGAATTTGTCAAGGGATATCATATGATATAAAATATTCCCAAAATTTTTATTTTTAATTGTGCAAATGATATGATGTGGTTCATGTAAATGATCTCATTTAATGGGATAAGACTATGTTGTTGTGTTTTCATTGTATACCTAAATAAACTTTTGAGTTTACAAACCAACATGAGTAGGGACAGTAAAAAAAAACATATATAGTACTAATTAATTGACAAGGGTGTATCTTAACCGTTAACAATTAAATCAAAACTCATTCTTATGGTTTTAAAAACAAGAAAACTACGAGTCCTCCATTTAGCCCAAAACACTACAAACAAAATTGTTATCACAGTAACTCATTCTAATCATTGCAACTTGGCAAACCCACGAATTGTGAGAAGTTAGAAGGAGAGTCATTATATTGTGAAAAATTAATACCCCACCACCTAAAGTAACCGCACCAAACTCTAGAGAAAAAAATTGCATTCAAAGAACAAGTGCCATGTATATTTATAGACAGAACACATCCCACACACAATACTTGATTGTCATTGATGGTATTCCTGTGAGATACATTCAAAAATCAGGGTATCTTATCTAGTGTTGGTTTCCAAGCAAGAAGCTTGCACACTCAAAAGGACATCTCACCTATATCTTTATGAAAAACTATCATGTACATTTGTCCATTACACAAAAATAACACCATCTAAACAAACTTAACTGAGTAGAGACTAGTTCTCTCCTTCTTCCATACCAATATGTCCTCCTCACTCAGAATCAAATTAATACTTCTAAAGTCATGACCTTTTATCTAAGTAAATTATTATATTTATTTCTCCTAATGATATAGAGATTTCTCCATTTCCATCTCCACAATCAATTTCCCTCCCTCCAGTCACCTAATCCTGACACCCTGGCTTTTATGGCTACTACAAGGTTGTATAATCTACTATACTTCCTAAATGTGAAAATAAAGCACTTCCACCCAAAGGTCTTGAGAAAATAAAAGTATCCCCTAACCCCCCCAACCCCCACCCACCTTCTAACTAACTCAAATGCCAAATTCTTTCTTCCCTCATAGTTACTCTTTGATATCCCATATCACAATTATTGTTGATTTCTCTTCCTTCTGAACCACCATTTTTCCAATAATGCTAAATTAAAATACCCTAATTTTTTTCACCCTAGGTCAATCTTCCTCCTTTTTCCTTACACACTTGCTCTCAAGCTACCCAATGTACTTCCCTAACACCCTCACCATAAAAAATTAAATAAAGATTCAAGTAAAGAGATGATACCTTTTGAGCCTTGAACCAAGAACGAAGGTAGACCAGGAAGAACAATGCGGCCGCTTTGCTACTTATGCAAATGTGAATTCTAATCCACTTCTTCAATTTATTTCTCACTACATCCACTAAAGGTCTTCAGCCAAACCCAACCCTAAGGGATGTTTTGGGGAGCGACGACACTAGGCCCATGACCGACGATGGGCCCAAAATTAAACCAATAACGTGAAGGGAAAATATGTGTTTAACTTTGCCTATGTGTTTTCCTATGTATCTACAAATGTTTGTGTTAACAAGAATGAGAGGAATGACAGATTAATCAAAACTATTGTTTGAAAATGGAGCAATAAAAAGGTTAATTAGTTCAATGAAATATTTTTTTAATAAAACAATTAATGATGCAATAGAAAAAATATTTAAGGTTTCGTTGATATTCTATAATGACTATAAAAATGGATTTTTTTTCAAAGTCAAATAAAATGTGACGGACGAAATATAAATTTAAAGTTCTTTTTATCAAATTGAGATCACCATCCGTTTACATATTTTAGTGTGTATGCAAAAAATATTTTATTTGAAGAAAAAAGTGAAAAAAATATATCGGTGCTTGATAAAAAAAATAGTAGAGAGAAAATTAATGAAGAAAAGATAAAGAATCTTGTTCGTAAGGGATAAAAAGGAAAAATCAATAAAAGAAAAGTAAAAAATAAGAAAGACTTTAAAAAATGTGAGAAATTCATTGACAAAATCTAAACTAAATGAATCATTCAATACGTACCAAATTAATATATTGCTTATTAAGAAATGAACATAATAATAATAATAATTTGACATTAAACTGTGAAGTGATAAATACTTGAAAGAAGTGTTTTGTCAGCTATAGTGAGCATTCTTAGCTCTAACATAATTGTCTTCCGTAAATGATACTTATGGATTTTATAGCAACAAAAAAATATTTCCCTTAACGTCAAAGTAATAAAAAAAATGAAAGGGTAAAAAAAAATAATAGAAAAAGAAAATTTAAGGATGAAAAGATGGAGAATCTTTTTCTAAAGGGATAAAAAGGAAAGGTCAATAAAAAGAAAAGAAAAAAAAAAGACATTAAAAAAATAAGAGAAATGCATTGAAAAATATTAACTAAATAAATCCCTATGCTAAATCTCATTCTTGTCGCTAAATAATATAGTTTTTTGGTAACAACATATTTTATATAAAGGAAAATATCTTAAGTCATTTTATTTCATTCAACAAACATAGTTGCTACTTATTTCAAATTTGTTGTTGAGTTTTCACATGTTCACAAGCTGATTGTTCACAATTTAACATAATTGGTTATTTCTTTGATCTATTGACACTTGTAACAACCTTTTGCTTGTCCTAAATTATGTAGATTTTCCCCTTAGATGTACAGATGACAAAAACTTAGTGAAGTCACGAACAAGATCACGGTGGCCCTCAACTTAGTGAAGCCTACACTATTAGAAATTACACTTTCAACATCGGTTATTTAGGACATTCTACATCGGTTCTAAAACCGATGTTGAAAGTGCCGGTGTTGAATGTATCATCGTTAACATCGGTTTTGAAAAACCGATGTTAACATAAATACAATAACATTGGTTTTCTAAATACCCAATGTTAAACACAATGAACTACAACAAAAAAAGTGTATGCGTGACGAAAGTTGACATCGGTTTTGTAGTGAAACCGATGTTAATGTTATATATTGACATCGGTTCTATAGCAGAACCAATGTTAATGTAATATATAAACATCGGTGTTCTACCAAAACCGATGTTAATATATTACATTAACATCAGTTTTAGTTGAAAACCGATGTCAACGTTGATGATGCATATACTTATTTGTTGTACTTCTTTGTATATAACATCGGTTATTCATAGATAACATATGTTAATATACAAACGGTAACATCGATTATGTATAAATAACTGATGTTAATATAGAAACGGTAACATCGGTTATGTATAAATAACCGATGTTAATGTACAAAGTTAACATCGGTTTTCTGTATGACCGATGTTAAGGTTCATGTTGACATCGGTTTTTGTAAATAACCGATGTTGTTTACCATATTAACATTGGTTTTTGTTAATAACTGATGTTGTTTTCAAGTTTTTTTTTATATAAACTTTTTGTTTTTACAATAAACCCAAAATTGTACCTGTAAAATGCAATTTCAAGCCCAATTCACAGCAAATAAACATTTTATTCTGCTTTCAAGCAGTTTTAATCATAATAAACATCAAATAATTAATTTATCATAAAGAACAATCATCAAATGAATTCAATGTTCATATTACATAGGAAATGTCAAAAATGTTAAACCAAGTAAACTAAGCTAAAGTTAATGTCCCTAAATCCTAGGTCTGATCTCTAACTCGGAGATAATAGTGTGCCCACTGGATCCGCAATGCCTTTAATCTCTCTGGCTCCAATGAACTAGGATCGTTAAAATACTGCATGATGAAATAAATCATAATAAGTTAATAATGTAATACAAATTATAAAAAAATCGATTTTGTTTGAAATAAATGTACCGTTTCCCAGTTATTCCTAAAAGTTCCTAAAATGATGGCGAACAACGCTAGGCAATGACATTCGCGGGGCTCCAGACTCGAGGGTGGAGGACACATGAACAATGCTAGGCAATGACATTCATGGGTCTCCGAATAAAAGTTTGTTGGCAGGACCGAACGGTCCACCGGGTTTTTTCACCTAAAAGGAAAACATGCTTTTTGCAAAGAAAAATAAATCATTCGCGAGAGAACCATATCTTAGAGAAACAATATACTTGTGCTAAGGGTAATCTTCCTTGTAACCGAGAATGAAGGGCAGGATGTCAACTTTTAGCTTTTAAATGAACATGCAGGGGAAACATCGGGCTAAGCTGAAAAAAAATCACTCATAGTGTATAAAACTCACACAGGCAAGTGTTTTATCCTATTCCCAAACCATAACTGCACCATGACTCTATTTTGCACACGACTTCCTATCAAATCAAAGATCAAACGTACGATCACGGACCAATAGGATTTTCTCGAGGGTAGTGTTTTTGGAGAGGAAGCTGGGTGTTTCGGTCTTTTCCTCTTTGTTCATGTGGGGTGGGATATCGCCAGTCGAGAATGGCAATCTGAAAGGAAGAGACACCAAAAATGGGTTTCCCTTTGCCGGCAGTCACTTACCTTGCCGAGAATTTATCTGGTCTGAAGATTTTCCATTCCCTTTCTTTCATTGACCCAAAATTATTCTGTTGCCTCTGTTCTTTTCCATTTTCACTTCCCTTCGACCTTCAATCGGGAATCCTTCCTTTTCTTTTTTATTGTTCTTTTCTTTATTTTCATCTTTTTCTTTTTCTTTCTTTCCATTTATTCCTTTTCTTTCTTTTCACTTCTCCTTCCCCATCCCTTTGTTTGGGAAATCGAGTTTTAGCATTCTATTCTCTCTCCCTTGAGGAGATTCCGCTGTCCTTTGCTTCGGGGAAGGAATGAGGATTCTTTTTTATAGGCCAAGGTTCCAAAAGGTTCTAAGGTTGTGTCTCAATGGGGGCTTTTATCGTGGGAGGCCGATCTTGATATCTGGGGCGAAACAAATTTGGGTGTCATGGTGTTGGTCTCGGGCCGACCTCCCATATCACTCCATAAGGCACGCGTGACAATGATGATTTGAAAACAACGTGCAAAATTAGTCCTGGCTACAGCCAGGTGGGCACTCAAGCATCCCGTTTATGGCATTGTGATACTACGGTTGGGAATTTACACAGACGGACCCAATGTTTCCAAATTATGTTCTTTCATCAGTTCAATGAATTCATCCATTCTTATCTCGGTTTATTCCGGAAAATAAACTCTTAGCATCAGTCCCTTGTTTCCAGAAGATACGTTTGCTCTTTACGAATGATTTATACTTCTTAACTATAACATGTCGACCTTCGTGGTCTTTCTTTCTTTTTCCTTTTTGTTTCATTTCTATATATTCACAAAATATACACCTATGGTCCTCTATGAAGAAATTTTCTTTGTATATCTACACTCTTGTACATAACAAACTCTTTCTGTACATGCATACGATCAAACCCTATTTACATTCAAAGATTCTTTTGTTTTTCTCCAACGCACACCTATGGTTCATACAAAAGTTTCTTTATATATACTCGTTCACACACACAAGAATCCCTCTACACGTATTTTTTATAAAAACCCTTCTATGCACATTTTCCTTTTTCTTTATATACACAGACATTTTATTCACTACACTTCTCTCTTTTTTATCATGATTTTGGTTCATTTTATTTTTAGGACAACGTTCCTAAAATAAAAAATTCTACGCAATTCCGGAATTTCTACAAACGCTATTGACAACAACGAAACAAGTAATGACGTAACAACTCAAACGATATGTATGTACAAAACAAAAGTCAATCAACACGAAACAAACGTTAGTCCCTTAGTCAAACAAAAGATAGCATACAAATGATAAATGATGGAACATATGAATTTGGGGATCCCACGGTCATGTGGCTCCGCAGGCCACCGGACTCTTGGGACACGGTAACAAAAAGTGGGGTGGTCGACAAAAGTAGGGCTTTTGCTCCTACGTATCCTTAATTTGTGATGAGGAACTCAGACCTACGTAGTTCTTGATAACTGTGAGACTAAAAATAGTCTCGGTGTTTTCTTCACCAAAATGCGAACATACTTTAGTAAAGAGATAAAACTTCCAACTGATCAGAGTAACATATGCTTTTTGGATGAAAAACAATGTGTCTATCAGGGAAGGAGAGTATGCTGATGAAATTTTCTCATAACCGTAAATGAGATTTTGGATGTTAGCATTTCGTTTCTAAATGACCATTTAGAGGAAACACTGGGTCCAACAAAGATAGGAGAAAATCACTCAAAGTGTATCAATCTCACACAGGTAAGTATTTTATCCTAATTCCGAACCATAAATATGTCATGACTTGATTTTGCAAATCATTTCCTATCAAATCAAAGATTACATGCGTGATCATGGATCAATAGGACTTATTTTGGGAATGGTTTTTAGGTGGGGAATTTGGCTTTGAGTGTTCTTGGCCTTTCCCTTTTCTGTTTTTGTTTAGTGTGAAGTGAACAAGTCACCGACGCACGGGATTTTGGTTGGCAATCAAAGGGAGAGGGCCACTTTGGGTCGTGGTTTCCTTTCTTTTTTGTTTACTTGGTGACAATTTTGTATTATTCAAATATTATCTGGTCCAAAGACCTTTCTGGATGTTTCTTCTATTTTCTTCCGATCCTTGATCGGGAATTTTCTTTCCTTTTTTTGCTTTCTCCCACTCTTTGATTGGGAATTTTTCTTTTTTTTTTATTGTTTTTCGAGGGCAAGGATTGACATTCTCACCCTGGGTCAAGGTTTATGATAAGTTGGGATTTTGGCTCAAGGCTTGTAGAACGGTTGGTCATGATATATGTCAGGTTTTGACCAGCGGTTCAGGGATAAAGGGGATGTCCTACATTATTTCCATGATACACATGCAACAATGATGATTAGGAAATTTTATGCAAAACTGGTCATGCATGCACCCATGTGGACACTCAAGCATCTAGTTTTTATGGTCATGTAACACTAGGGCTCAGGATTCATTTTCCCTATTTTAAGTCAACCTAGTGTTTCCAACATATGTTCTTGTCATACCCTAATTTCGTTCGGGGACCTTTGCTTGATGACATGTAAACTTTTGTTTGGTCCTTGTGAGGTGCTTGGCACCCATCATTAGGCAATTTGTGAAATTCCGGGACATGCCGGAAAACAAAAGAAAATATTGATGCACAATCCGTAAGGTTCCGTGACACACCGGAAATCAAATGGAAGCATCGTTGCACAATTAGTGAGGTTCCGTAACATTCCGTAAGTCAAAAAAGGCGATGATTATGTAATCCGCAAGGTTCAGTAACATTACGGAAAGAAAACAAGTATCGTTACGAAATTCGTAAGTTTTCGTAACTTTACAAAAAAGAATCACCAAAAAAGGCAGGGGGGTGTACTTAGTAAAAATGGGGGTGCAAATAGCAACCAGGCCCACTTGGGCCCTCTAGAAGATTCCTCCAGAAGGCTGTTGCTTCTGGAGGAAGCAACCCTTCTCGCCTGGGCGAGCTGGGTGGCAAGCTTCTCCCCCAATTTTCTATAAATAGGGGGAGAAGTGAAGTAGAAAAGGGTTCAGCCCCTTAGGCATTTCTCTCTCTTTCGAATTTGCTTAGAAAAATTGTTTCCGTGAAGAAAATCCAAGCCGAGGCGCTTCCGTAACGTTTCCATGAGTGATTTTGCGAAGGTTTTCGACCGTTCTTCGACGTTCTTCATTCGTTCTTCATCGTTCTTCAGTCTTCAACGGGTAAGTACCTCAAACCAAGCTTTTCAATTCATTCTATGTACCCGTGGTGGTCCACACTTGGTTTCATGTATTTTTATTCTCGTTTCATTTATTTTTTATACCCCCTTTTGACGTGCTTAAGCCATTTTATTTAAGTCATTTCTCGCTTAAACTAAAAATAAAATAAATTTCCACCGATCGTTTGAATTGTATTATCCGTTAACTTTGGTTGAAATGAATTCCGACCGATCGGTCGTGCCGCAACCACGTTGGAAATAAAAAAAAGGTAAAATAATAATATAATAATAAAAAAATGTCTTTTAGTAAAATAAAGCAGAAAATCAATCGGACGTTTTCTCTTTGGGATTTCTCATTCTTAATTGAATTGACTAATAACTAAAGTGAAACTAAGGCTAAAATCAACTCGCCTAGTCAAGCTCGTCCATAAAAATAGGTTTTTGAAGTTTATCATTTCAAATTCTTACTAAGTAAAATGGATCATTTTCAAGGTCCAACGCCTTAAAATGATCACCTTTTAAGTAAAAAAGAATCACTTGATAAGAAAGAACTACGTAGGTCTGATTTCCTCATCGCAATTGAGGAATACGTAGGAGCAAAGGGAAACACCCTTGTCGACCACAAAAAGAGAAAAAATATAAAAAGGGTATAAAGGATATAAAGACATAAAAAGGGAACGTAAAAATCAAGGTCA
The DNA here is from genome assembly GCF_004193775.1 of Glycine soja. Classification (NCBI taxonomy): domain Eukaryota; kingdom Viridiplantae; phylum Streptophyta; class Magnoliopsida; order Fabales; family Fabaceae; genus Glycine; species Glycine soja. The sequence continues at coordinate 33,201,084 of NC_041009.1, read as the reverse complement.
TGTTTGCACATTCGATTAAAGGCTGTCGTCCCTTGTGACGGACGTGTGGGGTGCTAATACCTTCCCCGTGCATAAATACAACTCCCGAGCCTTTCACTTAAAAGTTCGTAGATCGCGTCTTTTCCGGTTTTTCCGACGTTTTCCTCAAATAAACGTTGGTGGCGACTCCGCGCGTATTCCTTTCGTGGAACACGCATCCCGCGAGTCACGCGTCGCCCTCCCGCCGAAGGGTAGGTTGCGACAGTTGGAGACTCCACTGGGGACTAGTTTTTAGAGAGTTAGGCCATTTAAATCTTGTGCAATGTTTTATCGTGACTTTCTCCTATGTTGGTTTCCCTTTATTTGTCTTATGTTCTTGTGTATATAAACTCTTTGTTGCTTTTAGTGCGTTTTAAAATGTATGCATGAGGTAAATATTTATTCATTTGATGCACACAAACACCAACACTATTTGCACACACTGTGAGTTGAAAAAGGGCCCTATACCCGGGTTCATAGGAACATAAGGAGTGGAGGTGAATCTGTGATCATGCTAGGTCTCCGACTTGCTTGATTATAGTGAACCCTCATCTAGAGTTTTTCTCTTTGAAAACATATTGTTGCTAGTAGTCCCTACTGCTGCTGTATGTTCTTCGAAGGGGATAATACCTCTAGAAACCATCAAGAGAGATATGACTACCTTGGGGGTTATCACTAAAAGCCTAGTTAGCTCTCTTCCTTATAGGTCCTTTAAATAGGGGCACGGAGCAAACACATTACGTGCCATTTTTCACACTGCCATGCATAAGTGTCATGTACCCTTTTGCTTATATTTGTTTGTGAATATTGTCGTACTATGTACATTCCCGTGTTGCGCCTTTCGCATATGCATCGCACATGGGTTCTGTCTTGATCCCCTCTGTAAACAAACCAACGAAGGGTCCGTGTCACCGTTTTAAATACATACATTGGGGCACTTTGCTACCCCTAGACGTTGTATCTAAGAAGGAGACAGTTTCTCGGGCTCCCGTATTCGTAAATTGCATCTGTGTCATATGCATTTCTTCATGCATTCATCCATTCCACCCATGATAGATGTCGGAGTTTTGATTCGCACTAGATTTTATTTCACTTTAGTAAAACATGGGATCAAGTCAAAAGCCTTCGCTTAAAAAGAGGTTCTATCAAGTCAAAATCAAGAGCTTAGAGGTCACTAGTTTACGAGAGTTGGGGCAATTAATGGGTCAACTTCAACGGCAAGCCTTCCGCAAAGCCTATGGTAAGATTTGGGACCTAGCTAGGGTAGAAGTCTCCATGGAACCGATTGCATCCCTTTCCCAGTATTATGACCAGCCCCTAAGGTGCTTCACATTTGAGGACTTCCAGCTAGTGCCGACTGTGAAAGAGTTTGAAGAAATCCTGGGATGCCCACTGGGAGGAAGGAAGCCATATCTTTTCTCTGGGTTCTATCCCTCCACTACAAGAGTTGCCAAGGTAGTGAAAATCTCAACACAAGAGTTGGACCGTGTAAAGCAAAACAGGAATGGGGTAGTCGGAGTACCAAGGAAGTGTTTGGAGGAAAGAGCAAAGGCCTTGGCAAATCAAGGCGAATGGGCTTTCTTTTATTGACATCTTGGCGCTTTTGATCTTTGGAGTTGTCCTCTTTCCGAATATGGAAGGGTTAGTGGACCTAGCAGCGATTGACGCTTTCCTCGCCTTTCATCATGGCAAGGAAAGCCCGGTCGTCGCCATTTTGGCCATGTATGACACGTTCGACCGGGGATGTGAAAAGAGCAGCGTAAGAATTGTTTGTTGTGCACTGGCTCTCTATGTGTGGCTGGTTTCACACCTTTTTTCTCCAAGAAGGTAGGCCCGTCTATCCGCTACAAGGTCATCTCTCGTGCGTCGAAAATGGAAAGGCGAATTGGAACCAACTCTTGGCTAGCATGGAGGGGCGTCTGTTAATTGGTTCCCTCGCTAGAAGGAAGGAAGAATCAGGATTCTATCTTCATGTGAAGGATGTTCAAATGTTACCTAGATGGGAACAAGGGGTTGTATTAATTATAATCCCGTCCTCGCCATAAGACCGCTTGGCTACCCCATGAGAGGAGTGCCATCAGGCGAAAGCATCACGCCTTTCATCGCACGGGGTTTCAGTGACCACAACGCGAGGGTACTCCAAGGAGTTCGCAAGGCATGGGATGCGGCGTGAAGAAAGGACAGAGAGCTTAGGGGAAGCAGTAATGGGATCATCGGCGGCTATCATAAGTGGCTAAGAGTCCGGACACAAGGATTGGATTGGCTCCCAAATCTAAAGACTGTGAGAGACAATGAGGTTAAAGCTTCGGAAAAAAGTGATGAGGTACAAGCCCTAAAGGCAAAGCTTGAAAGAGCCCGGGTAGTCAAAGAGAAGTTCAAGTCCATAGCCATCAAAGTCTGAAAAGAGTATGATGAACTAAGGGACGTCAATATGGCCACAGCTGAAGCCTTGGAACGAGAAACCAAGAAGGCCCGAAAGGAAGAACACGACCAAAGCAAAGTTTTGAGGGGCTTTATAGGGCAGCAATAGTGAGCTCAAGCTCCGAAGAGGTGAAAGGAATCATCACGGGTCAAAGGCATGATCTTGAAGGACGAGCTAAAGGTTTGCCTTAGGTCGAAAAGAAATTTGTCCCAACAGTTAGGCGAGACTGAAGGGAATATGTGGGCCATCATCGATAAGTGCAAAGAGAAGCTAAATCTAGCGGCGACTCACGAGCAAAGGCTAGAGGATGAGTACGCCAAGATATCAGCAGAAAGGGAAGCAAGGGAAAGGGTAATTGATTCATTGCACCAAGAGGCAATAATGAGGATGGACCGATTTACTCTTACTTTGAACAGGAGTCAAGAACTTCCCCGATTGCTAGCCAAGGCCAAAGCAATGGCGGACACCTACTCCGCCCCCAAGGAGATCCACGGACTTCTCAGCTATTGTCAGCATATGATAGACTTAATGGACCTTATGATTAGAAATCGCTAGGAAGTTTGTATTGTCGCTCAGATCTTGACTAGTTATAACTTTTTGAATAAAATGAGTTTATCCCACGTTTTTACTCCAAAAATCAGTGTGAATCAAGTCACTCCCGCATTTTATCTCTAGCATGCATTGTATGTTGGTCTCGTCCTTTGTCACGGGAAGCCGGAAGGTCCATATCACCTTCTTAATTGTACATATGGGGCACTGCGCCCCCAAATGCGCAAGTAAGAAGAGATAATTTTCCGGGCTCTCGTGTCCGTAAAATGCATTCATATCATGCATCGCATAAGCATCTCTTCATAACATCATAATGAACATATCGTTCCTGCATTTGTCCGTTATCATATTCCAGCCTCACATTTTGCATGAGTCATGGCATCATCATGCATATGCGGTCAACAAACTTTTTGATCTGCAAAATTGCATACCATTTGTTTTCATGTTTGCTCATCCTTGCGTTTTCCTCTACAAAACAAAAACAAAAAAAGGGGAAGCGTGAAACTTCACACTACATTCTTAGTTGCATGTGTTAGGCACCATGAGCCAACCATGTTGGGATCATAAACCCATTTCTAAAAAAAAAACACACAACAACAAAACAAAATAATTGAACATGGTACCTAATGCATGGTTAACTAGGAAATGGTGTTTCTTCGGGCATCTCAATTTCATAATTACATTTTCCGTGCATAAGCTTAAAGTATGCCCGAGTCATTCATCCCTATGAGATTTTGTTGAAGTATTGGCGATCAGAATTGCCATTCCTTGGATTATAGGGTTGAACCAAGCTCATGCTTTTACAAAAAGGTTCATCAAGTCAAGTTGAAATATGGAAGTAACCGTCTTGCAAAATTGGGGCAAAAGATGAATCTAGTCACATCACTACTTTGTCTACTGCCAAACATATTTAGGATTGTTGATGTCCTTGTTACTTCCAGTTTCACCTTGACAAAGATGTCATGGACCATGTTGAAAATCTAAATTGATTCAACCCCATGTCCTGCGTAAAAATTCGCAATACTTCAACTGTACATCATTCGCATACATCCATGCTTTTCATTGGTTGCATTGCTCATTGCATTCTTTCCTTGAAAAATAAAATAAAATGAACTTAAAAAGAAAAGGACACACTTTACGGCGCCCTTACCGAACTCGTGCTAGAGCTAGAGTAATGGGTGAAGCAGAGGAGGTGCAAGAGAGGATGAAGGCCGACATGGAGGCCATGAAAGAGCAAATGGCCACAATGATGGAGGCCATGATGAGCATGAAGAAGATAATGGAAGCCAATGCGGTTATAGTTGCCGCTACTAGCGTTGTCGCTAAGGTGTACCCGATGCTCCCATTTGGCCTCAAGCAAATGAATCATCCAACCTCAAATATGGTAGGCAAACATGAAATTCCCCCCCACGATCTAGTTGACTCCGAGCCTTGGCTCGGATATGCCACTGAAGGGCAAGCAGTTGGTGGTATATCCTTTGAAAACACTTTGGAGGGCCCTCAGTTTCGCCCACAACCACACCCATTGCATTTTGCGGTGGGAATAGCCCCTCCTGCTATGGCCGAAAAGGGAAAGGCGGATCATCTAAAGGAAAGGCTCAGGGCCATTGAAGTAGGCGAAGATTATGCCTTTGCTAACCTAGAAAAGTTGTTCCTAATACCCAAACATGGTCATTCCCAAGTTCAAGGTGCCGGACTTTGACAAGTACAAATGGACTACTTGCTCCAAGAACCATTTAAAGATGTATTGTCGGAAGATGGGGGCATACGCAAAAGATGAGAAACTGCTGATATATTTTTCCTAAGAAAGTTTTACTAGGACAACTGTCACCTGGTATACTAACTTAGGAACCTTCCTGAGTCCATTCTTGGAAGGACCTAATGGTTGCCTTCGTTAGGCAGTGTCAGTACAATTCTGATATGGCTCCGGATAGGATGCAACTACAAAAAGTGTGCAAAAAGGGGGCACGAATCTTTCAAAGAATACGCCCAAAGATGGAGAGACTTGGCAACTCAAGTAGCACCCCCAAAAACAGAGAAAGAGATTATCACAATGATAGTAGACACGTGACCGGTGTTCTACTATGGAAAAAATGGTGGGTTACACACCTTCAAGTTTTACAGATTTGGTCTTCGCCAGCAAAAAGATCGAAGTGGATCTGAAAAAAGGCAAATTTAATCATCCTGCTTGAACGAATGAGAAAACTGGGGCAAATAAAGAGGGTGAGGATGAGGGAGAAACCCATGCTGTGACTGTCATTCCTGTACGACCAAGTTTCCCACCAACCCAACAATGTCTTTACTCAGCCAATAACAAACCTTCTCCTTACCCACCACCCAGTTATCCACAAAGGCCATCCCTAAATCAACCACAAAGTCTGTCTACCGCACTTCCAATGACGAACACCACCTTCAGCACAAACCAAAAACACCAACCAAGAAATGAATTTTGCAGCGAAAAGCTTGTAGGATTCACCCCAAATTCCGGCGTCATATGCTAACTTGCTCCCATATCTACTTGATAATGCAATGGTAGCCATAACCCCTGCTAGGTTCCCTCAAACCCCCATTTTTCTGAGGATATGACTCGAACGCAACATGTGCATATCGTGGAGGGGCCCTGGGGCATTCCATTGAGCATTGTATGACCCTCAAGCGTAAGGTGCAAGGTCTAATTGATGCGGGCTGGCTGAAATTTGAGGAGAATCGCGTGTAAATCCTGACATTGACAAGAGATGCCACACATGGGGCAATTTTGAAAGCTGTTGTTAGATGTCTCTAATGACTCATCAGGATTTTCAGGTGCGAGCCATTGGTTTGTTTGCTCGAGCGACATGCGCTCCTGAGTGCTGACTTCCAAGACCGTTTAATCAGAGATTACTCGTCTTGCACGTTGGTGGGGTTGCCGTAAAACAACGAGTAAAGTTCAAAACAAATAAGTTCCAAAATAAAAAAGGGGGTTCAAAAAGAAAAAAAAGAGCATTTGATTGACTGTGTTTTCAAGACGTTCATGTGACCTCATTCCGGAAAGTTTGTCTTTTTAGAGAGAAGTGAGTTATCAAGAATAGGATGTTGGACAAATGGCCTCAGTTATCTTAAGAAAGGGGGGGTTGAATTAAGATGCAAAGACTATTCCCCAATTGAACTATCACTCTTTCTTTTTGGATTAACAATGCACCCTTAACATGAATTACTCAAAAGACAAATCAAAATAAACTTCTTTAAAGCAAAAGATAAATAGCAATAAAAGAAGTTTAAAGGAAGAGAGGAATGCAAACTTGATTTATACTGGTTCGGCCACTTCCCACGCCTACGTCCAGTCCTCAAGAAACCCACTTGAGATTTTCCACTCTCTTTGTAAAACTCCTTTTACAAAGTCTGAACCACACAGGGACAACCCTTCCCTTGTGTTCAAGAATCCTCTACAATAAGAGACTCTCAGTCTCTTAATCCCTTTTCAGAAGTAAGAAGAAGAGAAGAAGAAATCTCTCTTAAAAGGGATAGATTGTACAATGAAGACCAATCAAAATTCCTTATTGAATATGCAAGTGGTTGACCAAGGAATCTTTTTGAGAGGATAAGACAACTCAGTTTAGAAAAACTCTTAATCTTTTGAGAGGATAAACTTTGTGGGCAATAAAAGCTCTCTTTGAATTCGTGTTTCCAAGTCACATATAAATAGACCTTTGATGGCCATTCATAAACCATTTGAATAGATGTGACTCTTGGAAATTATTTTCCGAAAATCCCCTCTGGTAATCGATTACAAGACTTGTGTAAACGATTATAGGTTTTAAAAATTTGAATTAAAACATTTTCAACTGCTGGTAATCGATTACCAGAGAGCAAATCTCAATTTGAAATGATAGAATTCTTTGGTCAAACCTTTTGTTTTTCAATTTGGAAACTTCTTCCTAAGATTCTAGAGATCAACTTGATCATATATCTTGATTTCTTGTCTCGAATAAAACTTAGAAGCACTTGATCCTTCGGCATCATCAAAACATCAAAACATCTTGCTTCTACATAGGAGTCATTTGACTTAATCCATCAACTGAAAAAAAATCCTTCAACTATTTCTCGTCCTTGGAAAATTCTTTTTGCAAAAATCAATTGCTTCTTTCATTCTCCCTTGCTACAAGGTTGTGAAAACAAAACAACGATGGATACCTTAGAGCCCTACACTGGGGCAATGAAAGGCACTATGCATAAACCTCAAACGAACCTAGGGGCAGATTAGAAGTTCTCACCCAATAGGTTCCTTGCTACAAGGTCATGACGAAAGATAACAATTGGTACCTCAAAGCCTTACACTGGGGCAATGAGGGGCATCGTGCATAAGCCTCAGGTGAACCTAGGGGCAGATTAGAAGTTCTCACCCATCGATGTTTTTTTTAAAAAAAAAAAAAATAATAATAATAAAAAAGGGGACAAACCCTGGAATTTCAATGGATTGATTAAACATCAAACGACTCCATTGCCATCACTCCAAAATGGTCAAATGACTAAATCAAACAGAACACACACTCTGAGGGAGTTCTCGGAGAGATTTGCAAAAGATAGGATAAGGTTGCATGGACTATCACCTCTTTCAAAAGGACAGTCAATCTGTGTTTTCCAAAAAATTAAATCAAAATCAAAATCACAAAATAGGGAAAGAATGTCATGAACGTTGTACAACTTTCCATTACATTGCATTGTTTCATATGAAGTCTACATTTACCGCATTTCAAGACAAAGGTTGCATGCATCTGCATCCCTAAAAATCATGTTAACTGCATAGATTTCCTACATCTAATATCCAGTCGTGTGGATTTGGGATGACCGACCCTCTCGATGAGTCGATCTCTTGCTTTCTCATAAGGGTGAACCCTTGGGTACTAGTACCCTCACCTCCAGAGGACTACATGTCCTCGCCTTCACAGGACTACACGTCCTCGCCTTCAAAGGGTCATGTACCTTCAACTTCAGAGGACTACACGTCCTCGCCGTCAAAGGGTCATGTACCTTCACCTTTGTAGGGCTACACGCCCTCACCTTCCGAGGACTACATGTCCTCATCTTCAGAGGACTACATGTCCTCACCTTTAGAGGGCTACACGCCCTCGGCTCCGAGGACTATACGTCCTCATCTTCAGAGGACTACATGTCCTCACCTTCAGAGGGCTACGCGCCCTCGCCTTCGTAGGGCTACACGCCCTCACCTTCCGAGGACTACATGTCCTCACCTTCAGAGGGCTACGCGCCCTCGCCTTCGTAGGGCTACACACCCTCACCATCAGAGGACTGCATGTCCTCACCTTCAGAGGGCTACACGCCCTCGCCATCAGAGGACTGCATGTCCTCACCTTCGTAGGGCTACACGCCCTCACCATCAGAGGACTGCATGTCCTCACCTTCGTAGGGCTACACACCCTCACCTTTAGAGGACTACACGTCCTCGCCAACAGAGGGCTGCACGCCCTCACCTTGAGAGGACTACATGTCCTCGCCAACAGAGGGTTGTACGCCCTCACCTTGAGAGGACTGCACGTCCTCGCCAACAGAGGGCTACACGCCCTCACCTTGAGAGGACTACACGCCCTCGCCAACAGAGGGCTGCACGCCCTCACCTTGAAGAGGACTACACGTCCTTGCCAACAGAGGGCTGCACGCCCTCACCTCCAGAGGACTGCACATCCTTGCCTTGAGAGGGCTGCACGCCCTCACCTTTAGAGGGCTACATGTCCTCATTTTTAGTGTGCTCCACATCCGCACCTTAAGAGAATTTAAGGTCCTCTATCCTTAAATGCTTAACCGAGACTTGCACTCCCGGTTAAGGGACCAGTAGTTTCCTTTTAATGGTTCCTGGGCCACCCCCTGATATTGGAGGAGGGCCAACTGTGCGAGCACAACCAGAGAGGGAGGCTATCACACAGCTACTATGCATACCAGGGCAAGATTTCACCCGTGCCGCTGCAAAGAGACTAGTGTGGATCATGCGCACCAACATGACCACTCTTACATAGATATAGATGACATTGCTACTTAGCAACATTCTGCCCAGCGACCGCAATGCCAATCTCCCCCTGCAAAAGTATCAGTTGGTCTGTGTCGTCCCGACATGGGTAAGTATGCATATGGTTCAACTGATTTCTGATACCATCTATTGTTTGCAGGGATCGCACCCACATAGACACCCAGTGGACCTGAAGAAGTCCAACAGGGCCCTGGGGTTTCCAGCTCTGGTTACGGGCCTCTGTCGGCCCTACAGGGCGCCCGTTCCCCCCAGCAAGTTCATGTCGTCGTGGCATAGGTAAGTATGCACCTCCCCCAACTGATTTCTGATGTCATCTATTGTTCGCAGGGATTGTGCCCGCAAGACACCTAGTGGACCCGAAGAAGGCCAACAGGGTCTTGGAGTTGCCAGCTCTAAATACGGGTCTCTGTCAGTTATAGGGAGTGCCTATCGCCTCCAGCAAGGTCATCAGGCCCCCCTACCAATCGAGCTTTCATCAAGAAGTTCTGCGCCCCCAGGCAGGCGCAGGGCGAAACACCACATCAGCATTGGGATGGCCGGCAACGGGCAACAGATGCACTGCCATCACCTCTAGAGTTCTCCTCTGCTCATCCACAAAAAGGTTAGAGCGTTGCCTACGACACATGGCCGACCAATAGGCGACCAAGTCCAAAGCCAAAGGTAAGCAAAGTACTAGGTCCATGACCGACAAATCATTAGGCGTCCAGCTCAAGACGTTAAAGAAGCGCTACTAGGAGGCAACCTAGTACCTTTTGAATCTATGCTTGTTATTTGATCACTTTTTATAGTAGGACGCACCTAGTTGCTCATGATCCTGGGAATTTAAATAAAACAAGCGCAAGCTCGGAAGGTAGTCATACCTCACAAAATATATATATGTATGTTTAGGTAGTGAAAATACCTTAGATATGCATGTATGTAAACAAAAAAACACTTCACAAAATATATATATGTATGTTTAGGTAGAAAGATACCTTAGATATGCATGTATGTAAACAAAAAATACTTCACAAAATATATATATGTATGTTTAGGTAGAAAGATACCTTGGATATGCATGTATATAGCAAAAATACCTTACAAAACATATATATGTATGTTTAGGTAGCAAGATACCTTGGACACGCATGTATATAGCAAAAATATCTCACAAAACATATATATGTTTAGGTAGCAAAATACCTCAAAAAAACAAAAAAAAAAGAATAAGGAAAATATATATATTCGTTAACTTTGGTTCCGTAAACTAAAAATAAAATAAATTTCCACCGATCGTTTGAATTGTATTATCCGTTAACTTTGGTTGAAATGAATTCCGACCGATCGGTCTTGCCGCAACCACGTTGGAAATAAAAAAAAAAGGTAAAATAATAATATAATAATAAAAAAAATGTCTTTTAGTAAAATAAAGCGGAAAATCAATCGGACGTTTTCTCTTTGGGATTTCTCATTCTTAATTGAATTGACTAATAACTAAAGTGAAACTAAGGCTAAAATCAACTCGCCTAGTCAAGCTCGTCCATAAAAATAGGTTTTTGAAGTTTATCATTTCAAATTCTTACTAAGTAAAATGGATCATTTTCAAGGTCCAACGCCTTAAAATGATCACCTTTTAAGTAAAAAAGCATCACTTGATAAGAAAGAACTACGTAGGTCTGATTTCCTCATCGCAATTGAGGAATACGTAGGAGCAAAGGGAAACACCCTTGTCGACCACAAAAAGAGAAAAAATATAAAAAGGGTATAAAGGATATAAGACATAAAAAGGGAACGTAAAAATCAAGGTCATGTTTGCACATTCGATTAAAGGCTGTCGTCCCTTGTGACGGACGTGTGGGGTGCTAATACCTTCCCCGTGTGTAAATACAACTCCCGAGCCTTTCACTAAAAGTTCGTAGATCGCGTCTTTTCCGGTTTTTCCGACGTTTTCCTCAAATAAACGTTGGTGGCGACTCCGCACGTATTCCTTTTGTGGAACACGCATCCCACGAGTCACGCGTCGCCCTCCCGCCGAAGGGTAGGTTGCGACAGTTCTTTTATCAAATCATGCATTCATCCGAGTCCATTTTGGGCGTTCAGAAAATTTTCACAGCATTCACTCTTCAGGTGTATATAATTTTTTTTTTCAGAAACTGGTTAAGATTAGTAAAATCTTTCAAAGAAAAGTTGGAAATTATCTTTTTCACAAGCATGTTGTTTTATAGCTAGACAACTTTTATTTTTTATTTTTTTTCTTATTTTCTATTTTTTTTTCTTATTCTTTTCTTGCTCGCTCTCTTTTTGCTTTTTTTTTTTCATGAGGTATTTTGCTACTTAAACATACGTATATTTTTGTTAGGTATTTTGCTATATACATGCATGTCCAAGGTATCTTGCTACCTAAACATACATATATATGTTTTGTGAGATATTTTTGCTATATACATGCATATCCAAGGTATCTTTCTACCTAAACATACATATATATATTTTGTGAGGTATGACTACCTTCTGAGCTTGTGCTTGTTTTATTTAAATTCCTAGGATCATGAGCAAATAGGTGTGTCCTGCTATGACTTGAGAAACAAAAGCGATCAAATAACCAGCAGAGATTTAAAAGGTACTAGGTTGCCTCCTAGTAGCGCTTCTTTAACGTCTTGAGCTGGACGCCTTATGACTTGTCGATCACGGACCTAGTAATTTGCTTACCTTTGGTTTTGGACTTGGTCGCCTATTGGTCAACCATGTGTCGTAAGCAACGCTCTAACCTTTTTGTGGATGAGCTGAGGTGAACTCTAGAGGTGATGGCAGTGCGTTTGTTGCCCGCTGCCGGCCATCCTCATGCTGCTGTGGTGTTTCGCCCTGCGCCTGCCTGGGGACGCAGTACTTCTTGATGAAAGCTCGATTAGTTGGGGGCCTGATGACCTTGCTGGGGGCAACAGGCACTCCGTAGAACTCACAGAGACCCGTAATTAGAGCTTGACAACTCTAAGACCCTGTTGGACTTCTTTGGGTCCACTGGGTGTCTTGCAGGCGCGATCCCTGCAAATAATAGATGAAATCAGAAATCAGTTGAGCGATGTGCATACTTACCCATGTCATGATGATGTGACCTTGCCGGGGGGAACGAGCACCCTATAGGACTACAAAGGCCCGTAACCAGAGCTGGAAACCCCAGGGCCCTTTTGGACTTCTTCGGGTCCACTGGGCGTCTTGTGGGCACGATTCCTGCAAACAATAGATGACATCAAAAATCAATTGAACCATGTGCATACTTACCTATGTCCTGATGACGTGACCTTGTCGGGGGGGAACGGGCACCCTGTAGGACTACAGAGGCCCGTAACCAGAGCTGGAAACCCCAAGGCCCTGTTGGACTTCTTCGGGTCCACTGGGCATCTTGTGGGTGCAATTCCAACCGATACATCTGCAGGTGGAGATTGGCATTGTGGTCGCTGGGCAGAATGTTGCTAAATAGCAACATCATCCATATCCACGTAAGATTGGTCATGTTGGTGCGCATGATCCGCGCTCGTCTTTTTGCAGCGGCACGGGTGAAATCTTGCCCCGGTATGCATAGTAGATGCGTGATAGTCTCCCTCTCTGGATGTGCTCGCACAGTTGGTTGCCCTCCAATATCAAGGGGTGGCCCAGGAACTGATAAAGGAAACTATTGGCCCCTTAACCGGGAGCGCAAGTCTCGGTTAAGCATCTAAGGGCAAAGGACCTTATATTCTCTTAAGGTGTAGATATGGAGCACACTGAAAATGAGGACGCGTAGCCCTCTAAAGGCGATGGCGTGCAGCCCTCTGCAGGCGAGGATGTGCAGTCCTCTGATGGCGAGGACATATAGTCCTCTAAAGGTGATAGGTACTAGTACCCAAGGGTCCACCCGTTGAGAAAACAAGAGATCGACTCATCGAGAGGGCAGGTCATCCAAAAAGATTGGACACAAGATGTAGGAAATCTATGCAGTTAACATGGTTTTTAGGGATGCAGACGCATGCAACCTATGTTGTGAAATTTGGTAATGCTGACCGCACATGAAACAATGCAATGCAATGGAAAGTTGTACAATGTTCAGGACATTCTTTCCCTATTTTGTGATTTTGATTTTGATTTAATTTTTTTGGAAAACACAGATTGACTGTCCTTTTGAAAAAGGTGATAATTCATGCAACCTTATCCTATCTTTTGCAAATCTCTCTGGGAACTCCCTCAGAGTGTATGTTCTATTTGATTTAGTCACTTGACCATTTTGGAGTGACGGCAATGGAGCCATTTGATGTTTAATCAATCTATTGAAATTCTAGGGTTTGTCTCCCCCCCCTTTTTTTTTGTTTAAAAACATCGACAGGTGAGGACTTTTGATCTGCCCCTATGTTCACTTGAGGCTCATGCACGATGCCCCTTATTGCCCTAGTGTAAGGCTTTAAGGTACCAATTGTTATCTTTCATCATGACCTTGTAGCTGGGAACCTATTGGGTGAGAACTTCTAATCTGCCCCTAGGTTCGCTTGAGGTTTTTTGCATGGTGCCTTTCATTGCCCCAGTGTAAGGCTTCGAGGTACAATTGTTGTCTTTCGTCATGACCTTGTAGCAAGGAACCTATTGGGTGAGAAATTCTAATCTGCCCCTAGGTTCGTTTGAGGTTTATGCATGGTGCCTTTCATTGCCCCAGTGTAGGGCTTAGAGGTACCAATTGTTGTCTTGTTTTCACAACCTCGTAGTGAGGAAGAATGAAAGAAGCAGTTGATTCTTGCAAAAAGAATTTTCCAAGGACGAGATATAGTTGAAGGATTTTTCAGTTGATGGATTTAAGTCAAATGACTCCTATGTAGAAGCAAGATGTTTTGATGTCTTGATGATGCTAAAGGATCAAGTGCTTCTAAGTTTTATTCAAGACAAGAATCCAAGAAAATCAAGATATATGATCAAGTTGATCTCTAGAATCTTTAGGAAGAAGTTTCCAAATTGAAAAAACAAAAGGTTTGACCGAAGAATTCTATCACCTCAAATTGAGATTTTCTCTCTGGTAATCGATTACCGGCAACTGAAAATGTTTATCACAGTCACTAGAAATTTGAATTCAAAATTTATAATGTGTAATTGATTACGCATGGATGGTAATTGATTACCAGCAGTTTTTTGAACGTTTTAATTCAAATTTTTAAAACCTGTAATCGATTACACAAGTCTTGTAATTGATTACCAGAGGGGATTTTCAGAATATAATTTCCAAGAGTCACATCTGTTCAAATGGTTTATGAATGGCCATCAAAGGTCTATTTATATGTGACTTGGAAACATGAATTTAAAGAGAGAGCTTTTATTGTCCAAAAAGTTTCATCCTCTCAAAAGATTAAGAGAGTTTTTCTGAACTGAAATGTCTTATCCCCTCAAAAAGATTCCTTGGTCAACCACTTGCATATTTAATAAGGAATTTTGATTGATCTTCATTTTACAATCCATCTCTTTTAAGAGAGATTTCTTCTTCTCTTTTTCTTATTTCTGAAAAGGGATTAAGAGACCGTGGGTCTCTTGTTGTAGGGGATTCTTGAACACAAGGGAAGGGTTGTCCCTGTGTGCGTTGTTAATCCGTAAAGAGAGAGTGAAAGTTTAATTGGGGAATAATCTTCGTATCTTAATTCAACCCCCTTTTTTTTCTTAAGGTAACTGAGGCCATTTGTTCAACATCCTATTCTTGATAACTCACTTCTCTCTAAAAAGACAAACTTTCTGGAATGATAAAATGAGGTCACATGAACATCTTGAAAAGACAGTCAATCAAATGCTTTTTTTTTTTCTTTTTCTTTTTGAACTTCTTTTTTTTTATTTTGAAACTTATTTGTTTTGAACTTTACTCTTTGTTTTACGGCACCCCCACCAACGTGAAGGACGAGTAATCTCTGATTGAACGATCTTGGAAGTCCAAACTCAGGAGCACAGGTCGCTTGAGCAAACAGACCAATGGCTTGCACTTGAAAATCCTGATGAGTCATTAGAGACATCTAACAACAGCTTTCAAAATTGCCCCATGTGTGGCATCTCTTGTCAATGTCAGGATTCACACACGATTCTCCTCAAATTTCAGCCAACCCGCATCAGTTAGACCTTGCACCTTACGCTTCAGGGCCCTACCATGCTCAATAGAACGCCCCGGGGCTTCTCCATGACAAGCACACATTGCGTTCGAGTCATATTCTCAGAGAAATGGAGGTTGATGAACCTTGGCTGGGGTTATGGCTAACATTGAATTATCAGTAGATATGGGAGCAAGTCAGCATAGGACACTGGAATTGGGGTGAATTCTACGGGCTTTCTCGCTGCAAAATCCATTTCTTGGTTGGTGTTTTTGGTTTGTGCTAAAGGTGGTGTTTGTCATTGGAAGTGCGGTAGACAGACTTTGTGGTTGATTTAGGGACGACCTTTGTGGATAATTGGGTGGTGGGTAAGGAGAAAGTTGGTTATTGGCTGAGTAATGACATTGTTGGGTTGGTGGGAAACTTGGCTGTATAGGAATGGCAGTCACAGCATGGGCTTCTCCCTCCTTCTCATCCTCTTCACTTGCCCCAGTTTTTTTGCATTTATCAAAGCAAAATGATCAGATTTGCCTCTTTTTAGACCCACTTTGATCATTTCACCGACGAAGACCAAATCCGCAAAGCTTGAAGGAGTGTAACCCACCATTTTCCATAGTAGAATACTGGTAATGTGTCTACTATCATTGTCATCATTTTTCGTCATTGAGGTGCCACTTGAGTTGCCGGGTCTCTCCACCTTTGGGCGTATTCTTTTGAAGGATTCATGCCCCCTTTTTGCACATGTTTTGTAGTTGCATCCTATCCAAAGCCATTATACTGGCACTGCCTAACGAAGGCAACCATTAGGTCCTTCCAAGAGTGGACTCGAGAAGGTTTCAGGTTAGTGTACCAGGTAACAGCTACCCCAGTAAGATTTTCTTGGAAGGAATGTATCAGCAATTCCTCATCTTTCGCGTATGCCCCTATCTTCCAATAATACATCTTTAGATGGTTCTAGGGGCTAGTAGTCCCCTTGTACTCGTCAAAGTCCAGCACCTCGAACTTGGGAGGGGTGATGATATTGGGTACTAGGAACAACTCTTCTAGGTTAGCAAAGGCATAATCTTCACCTCCTTTAATGGCCCTGAGCCTTTCCTCTAGATGATCCAACTTTCCCATTTCTGCCATAGCATGAGGGTTTTTACTTATTGTGGAATGCAAGAGGTATAGTTATGGGTGATACTGAGGACCCTCCAAAGTGTTTTGCAGGGGTATACCACCAACTGCTTGCCCTTCAGTGGCATATCCGAGGCAAGGCTCGAAGTTGGCTAGATTGTGGTGGGGAATTTCATGTGTCTCCCCCACAGTTTAAGAGACATGTGCATGATCAGTTTAGGATTGTTGGCTCTCAATGGGTATAGGAGTGGAATTATTGACATTCTTATTGGGAGTGTACGCCACATTGGGTGGTGTATAGTTGAGAGGCAAGCCATATGGCGAGAAGGCGTGCTCGTTTTGAATTTGCACATCATGGGGGCCGCCCGTTCTTCCCAAATCTTGCCTACCATAGCTGAGGTTGGATGATTCATTTGGTTGAGGCCAGATGGGGGCATCGGTTCACCTTAGCAACAGTGCTGGTAGCGGCAATTGTAACCGCATTGGCTTCCATTATCTTCTTCATGCTTATCATGGCCTCCATCATTGTGGCCATTTTCTCTTTCATGGCCTCCATGTCGGCCTTCACCTTCTCTTGCACCTCCTCTGCTTTACCCATTACTCTAGCTCTAGCACATGTTCGGTAAGGGCGCCGTAAAGCGGGTTCTTTTCTTTTTATAACTATGATTAAGTTCTCTCTCTTTCTTTTTTTCTTTTTTCTTTTTTTTAAGGAAAGAATGCAATGAACAATGCAACCAATGAAAAGCATGGATGTATGCGAATGATGCACAGTTGAAGTATTATGAATTTTTACACAGGATATGGGGTTGAATCAATTTAGATTTTCAACTTGGTCCATGACATCTACGTCAAGGTGAAACTGGAAGTAACAGGGACATCGACAGCCCTAAATGTGTTTGGTAGTCGACGAAGCAGCGATGTAACACGATCCATCTTTTGCCCCAATTTTTTGCAAGATGGTTACTTCCATACTTCAACTTGACTTGATGAACCTTTTCGTAAAAGCGCGAGCTTGGTTCAACCCCATAACCCAGGGAATGGCAATTTTGATCGTCAATACTTCATGAACAATTCATAGGGATGCAAGACTCGGGAATATGCATGCTATGTGTCGCAACGTGCCCTTCGCGGGCGAGCGAGGGCGAGGCTCACGGGTGCGCTTTGTAACATCCTGGAAATTTCTACCCGGAATTTTTGGAAACGATGTATTTTGAATGATTATATATATATAGTATTATTCAGTGTATATGCCTATATGTTCTTGGTAGAAGTAGGAATAGTGGGGGCAAGATATGCGGGTTAGGCTGATTAAGGAAGAGAAGTCCATAACTAGGAGGTTATGGGTTAATTCTTAATTAATTAGTCTAAAAATCATCGTTTTGCGTGTGACTTAAAATTTAACGAAACCAACCTCTGAACCACGCTCGGGGTTTTATTCTGAGCGTTTTGATATATATATTGCTTACTTTCGAAAACTGGCCCCGACGGACGCAGAGAAACGCGAGGAATTGGAACCAGAGAAACGGCATGCAAACCGAGGCAGGATTTTAGCGTTTCAAAGGTCAGATTTTTCTCACTTTTGTGGCTGAGTATGGGTCACAGTCAAAAGAGAAAGTGGGCCCTTCTTGCTCCACTCAAATGGAGACATGTGGCATAGCTTGAATAAAATAATAGAAAAAAAGAGAAAACCCTTTCTTTTAAAACCAAAAAGCAACTCTCTCTCTCTTCACTCAGCCCCACAAAATTTCAGACAGCTCTCCCTCTCTCTCACGCAGCCTTCTTCTTCTTTTCTCCCATCCACCATTGTTGCCCAACAAGCTTCAACCTTTGGTGCTCATTTCTGCTCCAAATCGCGAAAGGAGAGCATTTTCGGAGTCGTGAAGTGCGTGGCTACGAGTGGGACTTCGAAAATTCAGGTTTGGGTGGACTTCTTTCTCCTTTGATTTTCGTGGGTAGGGGGTTTTGGGAGATATGATGGGTAGTCTTGCTAGGTTTCTGCTGTATGATGATTATTTGTGAAGGCATTTGCTGAAAACTTGTTGAAATTGCCATGTTTGGATGAGTTAGACATACCCATTCTGTTTTAGGGCTTTTGTGATGATGTTTGTGGTGTTTATATGCTGAAATTGCCTATGGAAAACTGTTAGAGATGAAATGTAGAGTTAACCTAGGGTTGGAAACTGAGAATGTGGTGTTATGAGTGGAAAAAGAGTGAGGCTTTGAGAGTTGGAAGGTTAAGTCTGAATTCTGTGGTAAATGGAGGTTAAAACGAGTTTAGCCTCTGGTAATTCAAGTTTAGCCTCTGGTAATCGATTACCAAGGCTGTGTAATCGATTACCAGAGATGGAAAGCCTTAAAATACCCCTTTTTCTTGCATGTAATGGTTATGAGAAGCTTTGTGTTGTGGCATAGTTAGATTCTTGTGAAAGAGTCTACCCCTTTCTTTTCTTCCTTGTAGATCGTGATGGCGGTGCAGCTAATCCGTGAACGAGTTGAGATGGAGTGCCTAGAGGGAGCTTGGGAGACCCTCGAAGGCAACACGAGGTGCCGATTTCGGGGCACCACTCGATTCACGGCTACTTCTTTGGTGCATCCAGATGAACCTGCACGGACGCTTCAGCGCACGGTGGAGTGGACAGCTCCTTGGATTAGTTTTGTATACTTTTGAGGGTGGGTGTATTTAGGACTGACAGTTAGGTTTACTCTTTTGTTTTGTATGGGTAGACCTGATGTATAGGATTTGATAATTGTATACATGTGGCTGAAGCCAACACTGTGGACACCTTTGCTCTGGATGACACTATATATTTTGTAAAAACTCCCATATTTTGGACAGCTTTAAATGATGAATGCATTTGTGATCAATCTTGTTATTTGAAAAGAAAGCATTAGCAACTTTATTTGTAAAAGAGTTTATCGACTGTATTTTATCCTTTTATTTTCACGTGACGACCTAAAGTAATGGCTGGTATACTCTTCCTTTTGAAATAGCAAAATAATTTAGAGAATTATGAGCGGTAAGAAAGAAATGACTCCGAATAAAGTTGTGAACTGGCCATTCAGGACTTTGTAGTGAGGATTTTCCTTCTAAACCTAGTTATGGTAAAAAGAGAAAGAAATGAAAAAGAAAAAGAAAGAAAAAAAAATTACCATGGTTTTTGTTATTTAAATTATTACTACTAAACCAGTCATTAATTTAGGGACGCCACAAATGGTGGTATCAGAGCAAAAGTTGGATCCTAGTGAACCTGTTATGGTCTTGCTGTGTGAATGCTGTGTATCTCTGAAACTTGGGAGTAGGTTTCGGGGAGTGACGTTAAGTCACACATTGTGTGTATTTCTGCCTTCTTGTCTTGAGCATGGATGTGTGACTGATTCATAGGATTGTTGTGTGTATAAGTATGTATAAAGAGAAGGATGTTGTTATAATTGTCATAGCCTGTGTGGTACATTCTCTCTTTAGGATTTCTTGGGTGCTGATAGTTTCCCTACAGGATAGGTATGGCAGGACGTGGTAGGGATCAGAACCGTGATGTCCTTGACCGCATCACCGCTGTGCTGGAAACTCTAGTGCAGGAACGTGATGTGGAGTCGGCGGAGTATCGGGGACTCATGGCTTTCCGTAAGAACCACCCGCCAAAGTTCAGTGGAGACTATGATCCGGAAGGCGCTAGGTTGTGGTTAGCTGAGACGGAAAAGATTTTCGAGGCGATGGGTTGCCTTGAGGAGCATAAGGTCCTTTATGCAACATTTATGCTCCAAGGGGAGGCCGAGAATTGCTGGAAGTTCGTGAAGCCTTCATTTGTTGCACCTGGAGGCGTGATTCCTTGGAATGCCTTCAAGGACAAATTCCTGGAGAATTACTTTCCACGAGATCTCAAGAAGAGGAAGGCGAGGGAATTTCTGGATTTGAAGCAAGGAAACATGTCTGTTGGGGAGTACACGGCTAAGTTCAATGAGCTTCTGCAGTTTTGGCCTCAATACCAAGATGCTCGGAATGAGGAAGATTTATGCGCTCAGTTTGAGAATGGGCTTCGGTTGGAGATCCAACAGGCGATTAGTTATATGCAGATCACGGATTTTAATCAGTTGGTGACAAAGTGTAGGATTTTTTAGGACAAGATGAAGGAGAGGCAAGCTAGAGGTGTTGGAGGACCTCAGAGAAACCATCCTTTTAGGGGGAATGGTAATAAGAGGATGAAGCCGTATGCTAGCAACAAGGGGAAGCAGCCTATGGCTACGTCCAACATGAGCTAGTCAAGGGGGACTGGGGTACAATGCTTTCAGTGTGGAGGACCGCATATTAAGAGGAATTGCCCACAGCTCCAGCAGACACAGGAGAATCGTTGTTATGTGTGTGGCAAGGTGGGCCATTATGCTCGAGAATGTAGGGTGACCGGGAGGCCGACAGTGACGGCCAATTCCAACACCGTCAATCGTGGACCCACTAATTCCACAAGGAGCGGTAATGGTAGCAACAACAACACTAGTGGTGGAAGACCAAAAGTACTCTCTCGGGTATTTGCTATGAGTGATTCAGAAGCAGCTGCCTCCGACGATTTGATACGGGGTAAGTGTTTGATTGCTGATAAACTACTAGATGTACTTTATGATTCAGGTGCCACGCATTCTTTCATATCTCATGCATGTGTGGAGAGGTTGGGGTTATGTGCGACGGAGTTGCCATATGATATGGTGGTGTCTACTCCGACGAGCGAGCCTGTAACCACCTCTCGGGTGTGTTTGAAGTGTCCCATAATTGTTGAGGGTCGATCTTTTATGGCGGACTTGATTTGCCTACCTTTAGCCCATCTAGATGTGATCTTGGGGATGGATTGGTTATCTACTAACCATATCTTTCTAGACTTCAAGGAGAAGATGCTAGTGTTTGGTGGAGATGTAGTTCCAAGTGAACCATTGAAAGGGGATGCGGCCAACGAAGGAAAGGGGGATGTTCGAACTTACATGGTGTTGTTCTCTATGTATGTGGAAGAGGAC
This sequence comes from Glycine soja, assembly GCF_004193775.1. Classification (NCBI taxonomy): domain Eukaryota; kingdom Viridiplantae; phylum Streptophyta; class Magnoliopsida; order Fabales; family Fabaceae; genus Glycine; species Glycine soja. Next base: position 33,179,900 of record NC_041009.1, on the reverse strand, counting down.
GCTGAAGTTAGTTGTATACCGGTGGTGTCAGAATTTTCGGAAGTTTTTCCTGACGACATTTGTGAATTGCCACCAGAGAGAGAAGTGGAATTCATTATTGACTTGGTGCCTGGGGCGAATCCAGTGTCGATTGCGCCTTATAGAATGTCTCCGGTAGAACTAGCAGAGGTGAAGGCACAAGTGCAGGATCTTTTGAGCAAACAATTTGTTCGTCCAAGTGCATCACCGTGGGGAGCACCGGTCTTGTTGGTTAAAAAGAAGGATGGAAGTATGAGGATGTGTGTAGACTACCGGCAGTTAAACAAGGTCACTATCAAGAACAAATATCCTCTACCAAGGATAGATGATTTGATTGACCAATTGAGGGGAGCAACAGTATTTTCAAAGATCGATTTGCGATCGGGGTACCATCAAATCCGAGTTAAGAAGGAAGATATCCCAAAGACTGCGTTTCGGACTCGGTATGGGCACTACGAGTATTTAGTCATGCCATTTGGAGTGACTAATGCTCCGGCTATTTTCATGGATTATATGAACCGTATATTCCATGATTACTTGGATCAGTTCGTGGTTGTGTTTATTGATGATATCCTAGTGTATTCGAGGAATAAGGAGGAGCATGAGAAGCACTTGAGGATTGTGTTGCATATTCTGAGGGATAGGAAGTTGTTCGCCAAATTGTCGAAATGTGACTTTTGGTTGGAGAAAGTGCGGTTCTTAGGGCACGTGATTTCTAAGGACGGGGTTGCGGTGGATCCGAACAAGGTGGAGTCGGTTATGGAGTGGCAACAACCGACAACTCCAACGGAGGTTCGAAGCTTCTTGGGGTTGGCTGGTTATTATAGAAAATTCATTGAGGGATTTTCTAAATTGGCATTGCCCCTAACTAAGTTGACTCGTAAGAATGAGAAGTTTGTTTGGAATGAGAAGTGTGATCAAAGTTTCCAAGAGTTGAAGAGGCGGTTGACGACAGCTCCAGTGTTAATTTTGCCCGACCCTAAGAGGACATTTGAAGTGTATTGCGATGCAAGCGGGCAAGGCTTGGGGTGTGTGTTGATGCAAGAGGGAAGAGTAGTGGCTTATGCTTCACGTCAATTACGTCCTCATGAAGTTAACTATCCGACTCATGACTTGGAACTAGCAGCGGTTGTCTTTGCCTTAAAGATTTGGAGGCATTATTTGTACAGTACTTGTTTTGAAGTTTTCAGTGATCACAAGAGTCTCAAATACTTGTTCGATCAGAAGGAACTCAATATGTGACAACGAAGATGGATGGAGTTCCTCAAGGATTATGATTTTGGACTTTCCTACCATCCAGGAAAGGCTAATGTAGTAGCCGACGCGCTAAGTCGGAAGTCCTTGCATGTTGCGACTATGATGAATTTGGAGCAGAGATTGATAGAGGAGTTTCGAGACTTGAATCTAGCAACCGAGATGTGACCCAAGAGCTTATTTGTGGGAGCGTTACAGATTACCAATGAATTCGTAGATCACATACGCAAGGCTCAAGAGGATGACCCATTTTTGCAAGGCAAGGTGTTAGAAGTAATAGGGGATAAGGGTGTAGAGTTTGAGAAGGACACAACCGGGTTAATTAGATTCAAGGGGAGGATATGTGTGCCATCTTTAGATGATTTGAAGGTTAAGATCTTGGAAGAAGCTCATAAAAGTCGTCTTAGTTTCCATCCAGGAATGACTAAGATGTACCAAGATTTGAAGAGAAGTTTTTGGTGGCATGGCATGAAGAAAGATGTAGCTGAATATGTAGCAAGATGTTTGACATGTCAAAAGGCTAAGGTTGAGCACCAACGACCATCGGGAGAATTGAAGCCATTGGAGATTCCGGAATGGAAATGGGAGAGCATATCTATGGATTTTGTATCTAGTTTACCCAAGACTAGTCGTGGGCATGATGCTGTGTGGGTCATAGTTGATCGACTCACCAAATCTGCTCATTTTATCCCAGTGAATATGAAGTATAGAATGGAGAAGCTAGTGGAGTTGTACATCAAGGAAGTAGTAAGGTTGCATGGAATTCCTTCTAGTATTGTATCTGACAGGGATCCGAGGTTCACTTCGCGATTTTGGACGAGTCTACATGAAGCCTTGGGGACAAAGCTGAAGCTTAGTTCAGCTTATCATCCTCAAACAGATGGTCAGACTGAACGAACCATTCAGACTCTAGAGGATCTACTTCGGGCGTGTATTATAGAGCAACACGGTAGCTGGATGGATTGTTTGCCATTGATTGAGTTTACTTACAACAATAGCTACCAAGCCAGTATTGGTATGGCTCCTTTTGAAGCTTTATATGGACGAAAGTGCAAAACTCCTATTTGTTGGTACGATGATGGAGAAGCAGTACTTCTTGGACCGGAAATGCTACAACAGATTAACGAACAAGTGAAGTTGATTCGAGAGAAGATAAAAGCATCTCAGGATAGGTAGAAGAGCTATTATGATAGAAGGAGGAAACCACTAGATTTTCAGGAAGGAGAACATGTGTTTTTGAAGGTTTCTTCCGTAACCGGGGTCGGAAGAGCTCTCAAGGCTAGGAAGTTGACACCCAAGTATCTAGGTCCGTATCAGATTTTGAAGAAGATTGGGCCTGTAGCTTATCATATCGCCTTACCTCCGAGTTTATCGAATTTGCACCCTGTGTTCCATGTCTCTCAACTGAGACGGTACAACCCGGATCCATCACATATTCTTTCAGAGGACGAGGTGCAGGTGAAGGATAACCTCACCTATAAAGCACAACCTCAGAAGATCACTGACCGAAGAATGAAGTCATTGAGAGGAAAGGAGATCGCGTTGGTGAAGGTGCAGTGGGGAACCGATGAGGGTGATTCTACATGGGAGTTGGAGGATAGGATGAGAGAATTGTACCCAAGCTTGTTCATCGAGTAGTTAATTTCGGGGACGAAATTCCTAAAAGGGTGGGAGTATTGTAACATCCTAGAAATTTCTACCCGGAATTTTTGGAAACGATGTATTTTGAATGATTATATATATATAGTATTATTCAGTGTATATGCCTATATGTTCTTGGTAGAAGTAGGAATAGTGGGGGCAAGATATGCGGGTTAGGCTGATTAAGGAAGAGAAGTCCATAACTAGGAGGTTATGGGTTAATTCTTAATTAATTAGTCTAAAAATCATCGTTTTGCGTTTGACTTAAAATTTAACGAAACCAACCTCTGAACCACGCTCGGGGTTTTATTCTGAGCGTTTTGATATATATATTGCTTACTTTCGAAAACTGGCCCCGACGGATGCAGAGAAACGCGAGGAATTGGAACCAGAGAAACGGCATGCAAACCGAGGTAGGATTTTAGCGTTTCAAAGGTCAGATTTTTCTCACTTTTGTGGCTGAGTATGGGTCACAGTCAAAAGAGAAAGTGGGCCCTTCTTGCTCCACTCAAATGGAGACATGTGGCATAGCTTGAATAAAATAATAGAAAAAAAGAGAAAACCCTTTCTTTTAAAACCAAAAAGCAACTCTCTCTCTCTTCACTCAGCCCCACAAAATTTCAGACAGCTCTCCCTCTCTCTCACGCAGCCTTCTTCTTCTTTTCTCCCATCCACCATTGTTGCCCAACAAAGCTTCAACCTTTGGTGCTCATTTCTGCTCCAAATCGCGAAAGGAGAGCATTTTCGGAGTCGTGAAGTGCGTGGCTACGAGTGGGACTTCGAAAATTCAGGTTTGGGTGGACTTCTTTCTCCTTTGATTTTCGTGGGTAGGGGGTTTTGGGAGATATGATGGGTAGTCTTGCTAGGTTTCTGCTGTATGATGATTATTTGTGAAGGCATTTGCTGAAAACTTGTTGAAATTGCCATGTTTGGATGAGTTAGACATACCCATTCTGTTTTAGGGTTTTTGTGATGATGTTTGTGGTGTTTATATGTTGAAATTGCCTATGGAAAACTGTTAGAGATAAAATGTAGAGTTAACCTAGGGTTGGAAAGTGAGAATGTGGTGTTATGAGTGGAAAAAGAGTGAGGCTTTGAGAGTTGGAAGGTTAAGTCTGAATTCTGTGGTAAATGGAGGTTAAAACGAGTTAATCCTAGCTTGAAATGTCATTTAGGACATGTGAGAAAGGTTAGGCTGTGCTAGAGGGAGAAACAAATGACCAAAGTGAACAAAGAGCCATTTCTAGGGCAAAATTGGGTGTTGAAGAGTCAAATTTTGATTCGGTGGAATTTTAGGTGTAAATTCAGTTTGAGCAAGTTTAGATTGATGTTATGGACTTGTGTGAGGTGAGAGTTTGCTTCAAATTTACCTCATTCTAAATTTCACTTTTCAAACCTAGAAAACCCATTGAATTGAGGGGTTTTGGACACCTAGATTTTGTGTTGCTGTGGTTTGAAGCTTGGCTTTGGTTTAGACATGTTTGATACATGATTTGGGACTTGTAGGATTTGATTTGAGCAAGATTGGATGAGGGGAAGTGTGATTTTCGAAATCTGCACTTATGCAGAATTTTGCTGTCAAAATAGGTGCAGCAGGATTTTAGCTTGGTGCAGAAAATGCTTGTGTGTGGTTGGCTGTGGAAAGAGTAGTACAGAATGAGTTCTGGATGTTTGCTAGTAGATCCCAACGGTCACAATGTAGGCTTATGCACTATAGACTTCCAGTAAAATTTTGGAGTCGATCCAACGGTTAACGAATTGGATCGAAGGAATTGTTACTGTGGTCTTTAAGTGAGAAAAGCTGTGATTTTGGTTGATGTGTTGAGCAGAGTTTTCTGCCTTTGCTCTGTTTTGCTTGGCTGTGATAGCTTGTGCTGTTTGAATGTTGTTTTGCTTGGATGTTGTGGAAGCTTGGGAGGATTGATGGGGACCCAGTGTTGAGAGAAACGAGGATATGGGCTACGTGGGAGTACGTGAGCTCAGTTGGAGGTGGGCAACAGGGGATGGTGGGTTTATGCGCGCATTGTGGATGTGGAAAACTTGTTGTGCACCATCGCCCGACCGCCACCTAGTACCACATGTGATGGGTACCCCATAATCCTACAAGCTTGAGATGAGGAAGTGTTGAAGGGTGAAACTTCCTGCTTTTATTGTTGACCACAGAGTGGTACCTGGAGATATGTCGCGGGGGCCAGGAGACCTTGGGGACGTCAGGTGGGGTGCTATTGCCCAAAACCAAGCTTGACCAATCCCGACCCAACCCGGGCATAGTCGGTCAGTGAGAACCTGTGATGTACCTAAGCAGGCGAGCTCCTGGCAGTCAACAGATAAAAGGAACAAAGACCACAAAGCAAGGAGGCTTGTGGTGGCTGGCCAGCTGTGAATTTTGTGTGATATGTGGAGTATGGCCTCTGGTAATCGATTACCAAGGGTGGGTAATCGATTACAAGGCTTAAAAATGAAGACAGGAGGCTAAGATGGTCTCTGGTAATCGATTACCACGGGGTGTAATCGATTACCAGGCTTGAAAACAAAGTCAGGAAACTAAGGGAGCCTCTGGTAATCGATTACCAGCCTGTGTAATCGATTACACAGAGGAATGGGTCACTGGTAATCGATTACCAGGTATGTGTAATCGATTACACAGTGCATTTTTGCATATTTCATGTCCTGAGGCTGTGTAATTCAAGTTTAGCCTCTGGTAATCGATTACCAAGGCTGTGTAATCGATTACCAGAGATGGGAAGCCTTAAAATACCCCTTTTTCTTGCATGTAATGGTTATGAGAAGCTTTGTGTTGCGGCATAGTTAGATTCTTGTGAAAGAGTCTACCCCTTTCTTTTCTTCCTTGTAGATCGTGATGGCGGTGCAGCTAATCCGTGAACGAGTTGAGATGGAGTGCCTAGAGGGAGCTTGGGAGACCCTCGAAGGCAACACGAGGTGCCGATTTCGGGGCACCACTCGATTCACGGCTACTTCTTTGGTGCATCCAGATGAACCTGCACGGACGCTTCAGCGCACGGTGGAGTGGACAGCTCCTTGGATTAGTTTTGTATAATTTTGAGGGTGGGTGTATTTAGGACTGACAGTTAGGTTTACTCTTTTGTTTTGTATGGGTAGACCTGATGTATAGGAATTTGATAATTGTATACATGTGGTTGAAGCCAACACTGTGGACACCTTTGCTCTGGATGACACTATATATTTTGTAAAAACTCCCATATTTTGGACAGCTTTAAATGATGAATGCATTTGTGATCAATCTTGTTATTTGAAAAGAAAGCATTAGCAACTTTATTTGTAAAAGAGTTTATCGACTGTATTTTATCCTTTTATTTTCACGTGACGACCTAAAGTAATGGCTGGTATATTCTTCCTTTTGAAATAGCAAAATAATTTTGAGAATTATGAGCGGTAAGAAAGAAATGACTCCGAATAAAGTTGTGAACTGGCCATTCAGGACTTTGTAGTGAGGATTTTCCTTCTAAACCTAGTTATGGTAAAAAGAGAAAGAAATGAAAAAGAAAAAGAAAGAAAAAAAAAATTACCATGGTTTTTGTTATTTAAATTATTACTACTAAACCAGTCATTAATTTAGGGACGCCACACGCTTTCCAAGGGAGGAAAGATGCGTGGCGTCGCCACCTACGTTTATTTGTGGAAAACATCGGAAAACCGAAGGAAACCGGTCAAAATGAAAATTCTAAGTTCGGGAGTTGTATTTACGCTTGAGGAAGGTATTAGCACCTCTCACGTTTGTCTCAAAGGACAACAACCTATTTTTTAGAATTGTGGAAATTGTGTTACCTTAACTTTTATTTCTTTTTATTTTTTGAGGTCGACAAAAGTGGGGCTTTTGCTCCTACGTACCCTCCATCAAAGAGGAAATCAGACCTACGTAGTTCTTTCTATGCGTGAATCAAGTGATTCTTTTTACTTGAAAGGTGATCATTTTAAGGCGTTGGACCTTAAAAATGATCCATTTACTTGATAAGGAAAAAACTGAAATGATAACTCTCAAACCCCTTTTAGTGACTTTTTTGTGGACGAGCTTGACTAGGCGAGTTGATTTTAGCCTTAGTTTCACTTTAGTTATTAGTCAATTCGATTAAGAATGAAAAATCCCAAAGAGAAAACGTCCGATTGATTTTTTCGCTTCATTTTACTAAAAAGTATTTTTTGGATTAATATATTATTATTTTACCTCTTTTTTTATTTCCAACGTGGTTACGGCACGACCGAACGGTCGGAATTCATTTTAACCGAAATTAACGGATGATACAATTCAAATGATCGGTGGAAATTTATTTTATTTTTAGATTAGGCGAGAAAACGACTTAAATAAACGGTTAAAGCACGCTAAAAACGGAAGAAAAGAAAACTGAAAGTAAACGAAATTAAAGTGAAAGTACACAAAACAAGAAATGAATTGAAAGTCTCGGATTCGAAAACTTACCCGTTGAAGAACGAAGAACGAACGAAGAACGGATGAAGAATGGTGAAGAACGACGAAGAACGATGAAGAATTTCCACAGAATCGCTTACGGAAACATTACGGAAGCACTTCGACTCGATTTTTCTTCACGAAAACGTGTTTTTTGCCCAAAATAGCCGAAATGCATAGCCAAAGGGGTCTTGAACATTTTGAAACAGCTCCCCCCTCCCCTATTTATAGAAAAAAAAAGGAGGTGCTTGCCGCCCAGAGACTTAATGAAGAAGATTTCTAAGCGCACCCGAATTACTAAGTTCACCCCCCCTTTTCGTATTTTACGGAAAAGTTACGGAAGCCTTACGGAAGTGTTTTCGAATTTGATTTTCATCTTTTTTCTCTTCCCTTTCACCAATGTTAAGGGGAATATGCTTACCCAAGGTTTTCGGAAATTTTACGGAAGTATTACGGAAGCCGCGGAAGCCCCGGAAACCATTTTTCAAAAACGTGGAGGAGCTTGCCGCCCAGTTGCTTCCTCCTTAAGCAACCCAACTTCCAAAATGTTCCGAAAGGGCCTAGATTTTAATTGCTATTTACACCCCTATCTTGATAAGTTTACCCCCCTTTCCCTTTTTTGGTGATTCTTTTTCCGTAATGTTACGAAACTTTACGAATTTCGTAACGATACTTATTTTCTTTCCGTATGTTAGTGCTTAGCTCTACTGAGTTTTAAAAGATTGGCTAAGATTTTGTTAAAACATAAGCACTTAGACAATGAAGGAAAGCTGGAGTTGCTGCACATGATGTCCAACGTTATGTCAAAGAATAAGATCGGGCTGCACAATGCACAAGGCAAGATGAAATGACAAATGAAGAATTGAAGCTGCAGGATTCACGATGTCGGATACAATGTCCAGGACATCCTGCCTGAAAATACTGGAATTGCTAAAAGCATTGAAGCTGCAGGATCCACGATGTCGGATACAATGTCCAGGACATCCTGCCCGAAAATACTGGAGTTGCTAAAAGCATTGAAGTTGCAGGATCCACGATGTCGGATACGATGTCCAGGACATCTTGCCCGAAAATACTGGACATATAAATCTGTTATATCTTTAACAGATTATTGTGCAGTTAGCAAGAGATTAGATGATCTATCTTTAGGAACGAATTAAAAGATAATTAAAGTTCGAATTACAAACTAGAAGAGTTCGTTCAGGGATTAAAGATTAAAGATAAAAACTAAAAGATCAAACGTTATCTTTTAGTTCTTTAAGTGCAGATTTTCAGGAAGAATGATAGATCTCATCCAGCACAAGCTGTTGCAGCCCAGACCCACACACTGCTATAAAAACATGGAGGCTGCACGAGTTCTGTACCAAGTCCGGGATTGAAGAGTTATTTAGTGAGTTTTGGGACTTGAGTCTTTTGTGAGCCACCTTGATGTTACTCTAACATCAAGTGTTGGACCTGAGTGTGTAGAGTTGATCTCTATAGTGTGTGGAGTTGATCTCTATTGTTCAGAGAGCAATCTCTGGTGTGTATTCGATTTAATTGTAAACACGGGAGTGTGTTTGAGAGGGAGTGAGAGGGGTTCTCATATCTAAGAGTGGCTCTTAGGTAGAGGTCGCACGGGTAGTGGTTAGGTGAGAAGGTTGTAAACAGTGGCTGTTAGACCTTGAACTAACACTATTTTAGTGGATTTCCTCCCTGGCTTGGTAGCCCCCAGATGTAGGTGAGGTTGCACCGAACTGGGTTAACAATTCTCTTGTGTTATTTACTTGTTTAATCTGTTCATACACTCAGAGATAATCTGCATGTTCTGAAGCGTGATGTCGTGACATCCTGTACGACATCTGACATTGGTATCAGAATTTCACCGTAAGGTTACGGATCATGTATTTACTCTTTTTTAGCTTTCGAAGAAGTTACGGAAACTCACGGATTGCGTAACAACACCTCCTTTTGGTTTCCGCCACATTACGGAATTTCACAGATCGCGTAAGCCTGCTTCCTTTTGATTTCCGGCATGTCTCGGGACTTCACATATTGTGAAACAAAGGATGCCAAGTATCTCAAAGCGGCCGATCAAAGGTTGCATATTATCAAGTAATAATCCCCGGACAAAATTAGGGTATGACAGTTGCCCCTCTTTACTTACCTTTTATCGGAGATAAGAGGAAAGCAAAGATAAGACACTGATTTCGTCCGTCTTGCCCTTTCCGTGACTAGTCTATGACGACTCTCGTCTCTACTCCTTCTTTTTCTGCACAACACAAAACAAAATACAAACAACAACAAAAACAACAATATCATAATATACATATACACGTTTGGCAAAGAAATCAATCGGGAAAATAACAAAGATCACATTTCCCAGTCAAGAGGATCCGCACTTGACGATGAAAAACCCTGGAGAATGGAGGATTGCACTAGAGGGTCCTCACTAGTCAATCATGAAGTATGGCTCCAAACTCGAAGGTGGAGGATACATGAACAACGCTAGGCAATGACATTCATGGGGCTCCGAAAAAAAGGGGAGAATGGAGGATTGCACTTGAGGGTCCACACTTAGGCAATCATGAAGCATAGCTCCAAACTCGAAGGTGGAGGACACATGAATAGCGCTAGGCAATAACATTCATGGAGCTCCGAAAAAAAAAGGGGGAGAATGGAGGATTGCCTTGAGGGTCCGCACTTAGGCAATCATGAAACATAGCTCCCAACTCGAAGGTGGAGGACACATGAACAGCGGTAGGCAATAACATTCATGGGGCTCCGAAAAAGGGGGAGAATGGAGGATTGCCTTGAGGGTCCGCACTTAGGCAATCATGAAACATAGCTCCAAACTCGAAGGTGGAGGACACATGAACAGTGCTAGGCAATAACATTCATGGGGCTCCGAAAAAAAGGGGGAGAATGGAGGATTGCCTTGAGGGTCCGCACTTAGGCAATCATGAAACATAGCTCCAAACTCGAAGGTGGAGGACACATGAACAACGCTAGGCAATAACATTCATGGGGCTCCGAAAAAAAAAGGGGGAGAATGGAGGATTGCCTTGAGGGTCCGCACTTAGGCAATCATGAAACACAACTCCAAACTCAAAAGTGGAGGACACATGAACAGCCCTAAGCAATAACATTCATGTGGCTCCGAAAAAGGGTGAGAATGGAGGATTGCCTTGAGGGTCCTCACTTAGGCAATCATGAAACACAGCTCCAAACTCAAAAGTGGAGGACACATGAACAGCCCTAAGCAATAACATTCATGTGGCTCCGAAAAAGGGTGAGAATGGAGGATTGCCTTGAGGGTCCTCACTTAGGCAATCATGAAACACAGCTCCAAACTCGAAAGTGGAGGACACATGAACAACCCTAAGCAATAACATTCATGTGGCTCCGAAAAAGGGTGAGAATGGAGGATTGCCTTGAGGGTCCTCACTTAGGCAATCATGAAACACAACTCCAAACTCGAAAGTGGAGGACACATGAACAGCCCTAACCAATAACATTCATGTGGCTCCGAAAAAGGGTGAGAATGGAGGATTGCCTTGAGGGTCCTCACTTAGGCAATCATGAAACACAGCTCCAAACTCGAAAGTGGAAGACACATGAACAGCCCTAAGCAATAACATTCATGTGGCTCCGAAAAAGGGTGTTGGCGGGACCGAATGGTCCACCGGGTTTTTCCACCTAAAAGGATAACATGCTTTTTGCAAAGAAAAATAAATCATTCGCGAGAGCACCACATCTTGGGGAAACAATATACTTGTGCCACGGGTAATTTTCCTTGTAACCGAGAATGAAGGGTAGGACGTCAACTTTTAGCTTTCAAATGAACATGCAGGGGAAACATCGGGCTATGCTGAAAATAAATCACTCATAGTGTATAAAACTCACAAGGCAAGTGTTTTATCCTATTCCCAAACCATAACTGCACCATGACTCTATTTTGCACGCGACTTCCTATCAAATCATAGATCAAACGTACGATCACGGACCAATAGGGTTTTCTCGAGGTTAGCGTTTTTGGAGAGGAAGCTGGGTGTTTCGGTCTTTTCCTCTTTGTTCATGTGGGGTGGGATATTGCCAGTCAAGAATGATTCTGAGTGGCAATCTGGCTTTGAAGAATTTCTGTCTTCTTTCTTTCATTGATCGAGAATTGCTTCTTTTCCCTTTTCACTTCTTTTCGACCTTTGATCGGGAATCCTTCTTTCCTTTCTTCTGTTCTTTTCTTGATTCCTTCCCCATCCCTTTCTTTGGGAAATTGGTTTTTAGCATTCTATTCGCTCCCCCTTGAGGAGATTCCGCTGTCCTTTGCTTCAGGGGAAAGAATAAGGATTCCCTTTTTTACAGGCCACGGTTCAAAAAGGTCTAAGGTTGTGTTTCAATGGGGTCTTTTATCGTGGGAACCCAATCTTGATATCTGGGGCGAAACAAAATTTGGGTGTCAAGGTGTCGCTCTCGGCCCGAACTTCCATATTATTCCATAAGGCACGCGTGACAATGATGATTTGAAAATAACGTGCAAAATTAGTCATGGCTACAGCCAGATGGGTGCTCAAGCATCCCGTTTATGACATTGTGATACTACGGTTGGGAATTTACACAGACAGACCCAACATTTCCAAGTTATGTTCTTTCATCAGTTCAATGAACTCATCCACCCTTATCTCGGTTCATTCCGGAAAATAAACTCTTAGCATCAGTCCCTTGTTTCCAGAAGATGCGTTTGCTCTTTACGAATGATTTATACTTCTTAACTATAACATGTCGACCTTCGCGGTCTTTCTTTCTTTTTCCTTTTTGTTTCATTTTTATATATTCACAAAAATATACACCTGTGGTCCTTTATGAGGAAAACATTTCTTTGTACATCTATATTCTTTATACATGACAAACCTTTTTCTGTACACACATTAGAACTCTTCTCTTTACATCACACGGTCTATATACAAACCCTATTTACATTCAAAGATTTTTCATTTTTCCCAACACACACTTATGGTTCACACAAAAGTTTCTTCATATACACTCGTTGCTCACACACACAAGAATTCCTTTCCACGCATCATTTATACGCAAGAATCCTTCTATACACATTTTCCTTTTACATACATATATAAATAAAAAACCTTTTTCTTTTCTTTATGAACATGACTTTTATTCACAACGCTTCTTTCTTTTTATTAGGAATTTGGTTCATTTTATTTTTTAGAACGACGTTCCTAAATGAAAAACTCTACACGGTTCCAGAATTTCAACAAACATTATTGACAACAACGAAACAAGTACCGACGTAACAACTCAAACGATATGTATGTACAAAACAAAATTCAAAACATGAAACAAACGTTAGTCCCTTAGTTAAACAAAAGATAGCATACAAATGATAAATGATGGAACATACGAATTTGGGGATCCCACGATCATGTGGCTCCGCATGCCACCGGGCTCTTGGGTCACGATAACAAAAAGTGGGGTGGTCGACAAAAGCAGGGGTTTTGCTCCTACGTATCCTCAATTTGTGATGAGGAACTCAGACCTACGTAGTTCTTGATAATTGTGAGACTAAAAATAGTCTCGGTGTTTTCTTTACTAAAATGCGAACATGCTTTAGTAAAGAGACAAAACTTCCAACTGATTAGAGCAACATATGCTTTTGGATGAAAAACAATGTATCTGCCGGGGAAAGAGAGTATGCTGATGAAATTTTCTCATAACCGTAAATGAGATTTTGGATGTTAGCATTTCATGTCTAAACGACCATTTAGAGGAAACACTGGGTCCAACAAAGATAGGAAAAAATCACTCAAAATGTATCAATCTCACACAGGTAAGTGTTTTATCCTAATTCCGAACCATAGATATGTCATGACTTGATTTTGCAAATCATTTCCTATCAAATCAAAGATTACATGCGTGATCATGGATCAATAGGACTTATTTTGGGAATGGTTTTTAGGTGGGGAATTTGGCTTTGAGTGTTTTTGCCTTTTCCTTTTCTGTTTTTGTTTAGTGCGTGACGAGAAAGTTGCTAGCGCACAGGATTTTGGTTGGCAATCAAAGGGAGAGGGCCACTTTGGGTCGTGGTTTCCTTTCTTTTTTGTTTACTTGGTGACAATTCTGTATTGTTCAGATATTATCTGGTCCGAAGACCTTTCTGCATATTTTCTTCTGTTTTCTTCCGATCCTAGATTGAGAATTTTCCTTTTTTTTTTTTGCTTTCTCCCACTCTTTCATTGGGAATTTTCATTCTGTTTTGTGTCTTCTCCCTTTCTTGGATTGGGAATTCTCTCTTCTTTTTTTGTGTCTTCTATTTTTCTTGGATTGGGAATTTTCCTTCTCTTTGTGTTTTCTTCCGAGGGTAAGGATTATGGTGAGTTAGGATTTTGGCTCAAGGCTTGTAGAACGGCTGGTCATGATACATGTCAGGATTTGGCCAGTGGTTCGGGGATAAAGGGGATGTCCCCACATTATTCCCATGATACACATGCAACAAATGATGATTAAGAAATTTTATGCAAAACTGGTCATGCATGCACCCATGTGGACACTCAAGCATCAAGTTTTTATGGTCATGTGACACTAGGGCTCAGGATTCATTTTCCCTATTTTATGTCAACCCAGTGTTTCCAAAATATGTTCTTCTATCAATTTGTGCATTCATCTGAGTCTATCTTGGGTGTTCGAAAAACTTTTCACAGCATTTACCCTTCAAATGTGTACACAATTTTCCAAAAAACTGGTTAAGATCAGTGAAATCTTTCAAAGAAAAGTTAGAAATTATCTCTTTTCACAAGCATGTTGTTTTTTAGCTAGACAACTTTTATTATTATTATATTTTTTATGATTTTTCTTTCTATTTTTTTTCTCTTATTCTTTTCTTGCTCGCTCTCTTTTTGCTCATACGTATATTTTGTGAGGTATTTTGCCATATACATGCGTGTCCAAGGTATCTTGCTACCTAAACATTCATATATATGTTTTGTGTGATATTTTTGCTATATACATGCATATCCAAGGTATCTTGCTACCTAAACATGCATATATATATTTTGTGAAGTATTTTTGCTACATACATGCATATTCAAGGTATCTTTCTACCTAAACATACATATATATTATTTTTTTTTTTGTGAGGTATGACTACCTTCCGAGCTTGTGCTTGTTTTATTTAAATTCCTAGGATCATGAGCAACTAGGTGTGTCCTGCTATGACTTGAGAAACAAAGGTGATCAAATAACAAGCAAAGATTTAAAAGGTACTAGGTTGCCTCCTAGTAGCGCTTCTTTAACGTCTTGAGCTGGACGCTTGATGGCTTGTCCGGTCACGGACCTAGTACTTTGCTTACCTTTGGCTCTGGACTTGGTTGCCTATTGGTCGGCCATGGGTCATAAGCAACACTCTAACCTTTTTGTGGATGAGCTGAGGTGAACTCTAGAGGTGATGGCGGTGCGTCTGTTGCCCGCTGCTGGCCATCCCCAGGCTGCTGTGGTGTTTCGCCGTACGCCTGCCTGGGGACGCAGTACTTCTTGATGAAAGCTCGATTAGTAGGGGGCCTGATGCCCTTGCTGGAGGTGACAGAGACCAGTAATTAGAGCTTGACAACTCCAAGACCCTGTTGGACTTCTTCGAGTCCACTGGGTATCTTGCAGGCGCGATCCCTGCAAACAATAGATGAAATCAGAAATCAGTTGAGCGATGTGCATACTTACCTATGATGATGTGACCTTGCCGGGGGGAACGGGCACCCTGTAGGACTACAGAGGCCCGTAACTAGAGCTGGAAACCCCAGGGCCCTGTTGGACTTCTCCAGGTCCACTGGGTGTCTTTGTAGGTGTGATTCCTGCAAACAATAGATGGTATCAGAAATCAGTTGAACCATATGTATACTTACCTATGTCACGATGGCATGTCCTCGCTGGGGGAACGGGCACCCTGTAGGACTGACAGAGACTCGTAACCAGAGCTGGAAACCCCAGGGCCCTGTTGGACTTCTTCGGGCCCACTGGGCGTCTTGTGGACGCGGTCCCTGCAAACAATAGATGACATCAAAAATCAATTGAACCATGTGCATACTTACCTATGTCATTACGGCACAGACCAACCGATACATCTGCAGGGGGAGATTGGCATTGTGGTGGTCGGGCAGAATGTTACTAAATTGCAACGTCATCCATATCCATGTAAAAGTGGTCATGTTGGTGCGCATGATCCACACTCGTCTTTTTGCAGCGGCACGGGTGAAATCTTGCCCCGGTATGCATAGTAGATGCGTGATAGCCTCCCTCTCTGGATGTGCCCGCATAGTTGGTCGCCCTCTAATATCAGGGGGTGGCCCAGGAATTGATAAAAGGAAACTACTGGCCCCTTAACCAGGAGCGCGAGTCTCGATTAAGCATCTAAGGGCAAAAGACCTTATATTCTCTTAAGGTGTGGATATGGAGCACACTGAAAATGAGGACGCGTAGCCCTCTAAAGGCGAGGGCGTGCAGCCCTCTGCAGGCAAGGACATATAGTCCTCTAAAGGCGATAGGTACTAGTACCCAAGGGTCCGCCTTTATGAGAAAACAAGCGATCAGCCCATCGAGGGGGCAGGTCATCAAAAAAGATTGGACACGAGATGTAGGAAATCTATGCAGTTAACATGATTTTTAGGGATGCAGACGCATGCAACCTTTGTCGTGAAATTTGGTAATGCTGACCTCATATGAAACAATGCAATGCAATGGAAAGTTGTACAATGTTCATCACATTCCTTCCCTATTTTGTGATTTTGATTTTGATTTAATTTTTTGGAAAACACAGATTGACTGTCCTTTTGAAAGAGTGATAATTCATGCAACCTCTTCCTATCTTTTTGCAAATCTCTCCGGGAACTTCCTCAGAGTGTATGTTCTGTTTGATTTAGTCACGTGACCATTTTGGAGTGACGGCAATGGAGTCATTTGACGTTTAATCAATCTATTGAAATTCCAGGGCTTGTCTCCCTTTTCTTTGTTTAAAAACATCGACGGGTGAGAACTTTTGATCTGCCCCTATGTTCACTTGAGGCTCATGCATGATGCCCCTCATTGCCTCAGTGTAAGGCTTTGGGGTACCAATTGTTATCTTTCGTCATGACTTTGTATCTGGGAACCTATTGGGTGAAAACTTCTAATCTGCCCTTAGGTTCGCTTGAGGTTTTTGCATGGTGCCTTTCATTGCCCCAGTGTAAGGCTTTGAGGTACAATCGTTGTCTTTCGTCATGACCTTGTAGCAAGGAACCTGTCATACCCTAATTTCGTCCGGGGACCTTTGCTTGATGACATGTAAACTTTTGTTTGGTCTTTGTGAGGTGCTTGGCACCCATCATTAGGAAATTTGTGAAATTCCGGGACATGCCGGAAAACAAAAGAAAATATTGATGCACAATCCGTAAGGTTCCGTGACACACCGGAAATCAAATGGAAGCATCGTTGCACAATTAGTGAGGTTCCGTAACATTCCGTAAGTCAAAAAAGGGGATGATTATGTAATCCGCAAGGTTCCGTAACATTACGGAAAGAAAACAAGTATCGTTACGAAATTCGTAAGTTTCCGTAACTTTACGAAAAAAGAATCACCAAAAAAGGCAGGGGGTGTACTTAGTAAAAATGGGGGTGCAAATAGCAACCAGGCCCACTTGGGCCTCCAGAAGATTCCTCCAGAAGGCTATTGCTTCTGGAGGAAGCAACCCTGCTCGCCTGGGCGAGCTGGGTGGCAAGCTTCTCCCCCAATTTTCTATAAATAGGGGGAGAAGTGAAGTAGAAAAGGGTTCAGCCCCTTAGGCACTTCTCTCTCTTTCGAATTTGCTTAGAAAAATTGTTTCCGTGAAGAAAATCCAAGCTGAGGCGCTTCCGTAACGTTTCCGTGAGTGATTTCGCGAAGGTTTTCGACCATTCTTCGACGTTCTTCATTCGTTCTTCATCGTTCTTAAGTCTTCAACGGGTAAGTACCTCAAACCAAGCTTTTCAATTCATTCTATGTACCCGTGGTGGTCCACACTTGGTTTCATGTATTTTTATTCTCGTTTCATTTATTTTTTATACCCCCTTTTGACGTGCTTAAGCCATTTTATTTAAGTCATTTCTCGCTTAAACTAAAAATAAAATAAATTTCCACCGATCGTTTGAATTGTATTATCCGTTAACTTTGGTTGAAATGAATTCCGACCGATCGGTCGTGCCGCAACCACGTTGGAAATAAAAAAAAAAGGTAAAATAATAATATAATAATAAAAAAAGCCTAGTTAGCTCTCTCCCTTATAGGTCCTTTAAATAGGGGCACGGAGCAAACACATTACGTGCCATTTTTCACACTGCCATGCATAAGTGTCATGTACCCTTTTGCTTATATTTGTTTGTGAATATTGTCGTACTATGTACATTCCCGTGTTACGCCTTTCGCATATGCATCGCACATGGGTTCTGTCTTGATCCCCTCTGTAAACAAACCAACGAAGGGTCCGTGTCACCGTTTTAAATACATACATTGGGGCACTTTGCTACCCCTAGACGTTGTATCTAAGAAGGAGACAGTTTCTCGGGCTCCCGTATTCGTAAATTGCATCTGTGTCATATGCATTTCTTCATGCATTCATCCATTCCACCCATGATAGATGTCGGAGTTTTGATTCGCACTAGATTTTATTTCACTTTAGTAAAACATGGGATCAAGTCAAAAGCCTTCGCTTAAAAAGAGGTTCTATCAAGTCAAAATCAAGAGCTTAGAGGTCACTAGTTTACGAGAGTTGGGGCAATTAATGGGTCAACTTCAACGGCAAGCCTTCCGCAAAGCCTATGGTAAGATTTGGGACCTAGCTAGGGTAGAAGTCTCCATGGAACCGATTGCATCCCTTTCCCAGTATTATGACCAGCCCCTAAGGTGCTTCACATTTGAGGACTTCCAGCTAGTGCCGACTGTGAAAGAGTTTGAAGAAATCCTGGGATGCCCACTGGGAGGAAGGAAGCCATATCTTTTCTCTGGGTTCTATCCCTCCACTACAAGAGTTGCCAAGGTAGTGAAAATCTCAACACAAGAGTTGGACCGTGTAAAGCAAAACAGGAATGGGGTAGTCGGAGTACCAAGGAAGTGTTTGGAGGAAAGAGCAAAGGCCTTGGCAAATCAAGGCGAATGGGCTTTCTTTTATTGACATCTTGGCGCTTTTGATCTTTGGAGTTGTCCTCTTTCCAAATATGGAAGGGTTAGTGGACCTAGCAGCAATTGACGCTTTCCTCGCCTTTCATCATGGCAAGGAAAGCCCGGTCGTCGCCATTTTGGCCATGTATGACACGTTCGACCGGGGATGTGAAAAGAGCAGCGCAAGAATTGTTTGTTGTGCACTGGCTCTCTATGTGTGGCTGGTTTCACACCTTTTTTCTCCAAGAAGGTAGGCCCGTCTATCCGCTACAAGGTCACCGCTCGTGCGTCAAAAAAGGAAAGGCGAATTGGGACCAACTCTTGGCTAGCATGGAGGGGCGTCTATTAATTGGTTCCCTCGCTAGAAGGAAGGAAGAATCAGGATTCTATCTTCATGTGAAGGATGTCCAAATGTTCCCTTGATGGGAACAAGGGGTTGTATTAATTATAATCCCGTCCTCGCCATAAGACCGCTTGGCTACCCCATGAGAGGAGTGCCATCAGGCGAAAGCATCACGCCTTTCATCGCACGGGGTTTCAGTGACCACAACGCGAGGGTACTCCAAGGAGTTCGCAAGGCATGGGATGCGGCGTGAAGAAAGGACAGAGAGCTTAGGGGAAGCAGTAATGGGATCATCGGCGGCTATCATAAGTGGCTAAGAGTCCGGACACAAGGATTGGATTGGCTCCCAAATCTAAAGACTGTGAGAGACAATGAGGTTAAAGCTTCGGAAGAAAGTGATGAGGTACAAGCCCTAAAGGCAAAGCTTGAAAGAGCCCGGGTAGTCAAAGAGAAGTTCAAGTCCATAGCCATCAAAGTCTGAAAAGAGTATGATGAACTAAGGGACGTCAATATGGCCACAGCTGAAGCCTTGGAACGAGAAACCAAGAAGGCCCGAAAGGAAGAACACGACCAAAGCAAAGTTTTGAGGGGCTTTATAGGGCAGCAATAGTGAGCTCAAGCTTCGAAGAGGTGAAAGGAATCATCACGGGTCAAAGGCATGATCTTGAAGGACGAGCTAAAGGTTTGCCTTAGGTCGAAAAGAAATTTGTCCCAACAGTTAGGCGAGACTGAAGGGAATATGTGGGCCATCATCGATAAGTGCAAAGAGAAGCTAAATCTAGCGGCGACTCACGAGCAAAGGCTAGAGGATGAGTACGCCAAGATATCAGCAGAAAGGGAAGCAAGGGAAAGGGTAATTGATTCATTGCACCAAGAGGCAA
This sequence comes from Glycine soja, assembly GCF_004193775.1. Classification (NCBI taxonomy): domain Eukaryota; kingdom Viridiplantae; phylum Streptophyta; class Magnoliopsida; order Fabales; family Fabaceae; genus Glycine; species Glycine soja. The sequence goes on along the minus strand of NC_041009.1, from coordinate 33,160,170 downwards.
CAATGAGGATGGACCGATTTGTTCTTACTTTGAACAGGAGTCAAGAACTTCCCCGATTGCTAGCCAAGGCCAAAGCAATGGCGGACACCTACTCCGCCCCCAAGGAGATCCACGGACTTCTCAGCTATTGTCAGCATATGATAGACTTAATGGACCATATGATTAGAAACCGCTAGGATGTTTGTATTGTCGCTCAGATCTTGACTAGTTATAACTTTTTGAATAAAATGAGTTTATCCCACGTTTTTACTCCAAAAATCAGTGCGAATCAAGTCACTCCCGCATTTTATCTCTAGCATGCATTGTATGTTGGTCTCGTCCTTTGTCACGGGAAGCCGGAAGGTCCATATCACCTTCGTAATTGTACACATGGGGCACTACGCCCCCAAATGCGCAAGTAAGAAGAGATAATTTTTTGGGCTCTCGTGTCCGTAAAATGCATTCATATCATGCATCGCATAAGCATCTCTTCATAACATCATAATGAACATATCGTTCCTGCATTTGTCCGTTATCATATTCCAGGCTCACATTTTGCATGAGTCATGGCATCATCATGCATATGCGGTCAACAAACTTTTTGATCTGCAAAATTGCATACCATTTGTTTTCATGTTTGCTCATCCTTGCGTTTTCCTCTACAAAACAAAAACAAAAAAAGGGGAAGCGTGAAACTTCACACTACATTCTTAGTTGCATGTGTTAGGCACCATGAGCCAACCATGTTGGGATCATAAACCCATTTCTAAAAAAAAAACACACAACAACAAAACAAAATAATTGAACATGGTACCTAATGCATGGTTAACTAGGAAATGGTGTTTCTTCGGGCATCTCAATTTCATAATTACATTTTCCGTGCATAAGCTTAAAGTATGCCCGAGTCATTCATCCCTATGAGATGTTGTTGAAGTATTGGCGATCAGAATTGCCATTCCTTGGATTATAGGGTTGAACCAAGCTCATGCTTTTACAAAAAGGTTCATCAAGTCAAGTTGAAATATGGAAGTAACCGTCTTGCAAAATTGGGGCAAAAGATGAATCGAGTCACATCACTACTTCGTCTACTGCCAAACATATTTAGGATTGTTGATGTCCTTGTTACTTCCAGTTTCACCTTGACAAAGATGTCATGGACCATGTTGAAAATCTAAATTGATTCAACCCCATGTCCTGCGTAAAAATTCGCAATACTTCAACTGTACATCATTCGCATACATCCATGCTTTTCATTGGTTGCATTGCTCATTGCATTCTTTCCTTGAAAAATAAAATAAAATAAAATAAAATGAACTTAAAAAGAAAAGGACACGCTTTACGGCGCCCTTACCGAACTCGTGCTAGAGCTAGAGTAATGGGTGAAGCAGAGGAGGCGCAAGAGAGGATGAAGGCCGACATGGAGGCCATGAAAGAGCAAATGGCCACAATGATGGAGGCCATGATGAGCATGAAGAAGATAATGGAAGCCAATGCGGTTATAGTTGTCGCTACTAGCGCTGTCGCTAAGGTGAACCCGATGCTCCCATCTGGCCTCAAGCAAATGAATCATCCAACCTCAAATATGGTAGGCAAAGATGAAATTCCCCACCACGATCTAGTTGACTTCGAGCCTTGGCTCGGATATGCCACTGAAGGGCAAGCAGTTGGTGGTATATCCTTTGAAAACACTTTGGAGGGCCCTCAGTTTCGCCCACAACCACACCCATTGCATTTTGCGGTGGGAAGAGCCCCTCCTGCTATGGCCGAAAAGGGAAAGGCGAATCATCTAAAGGAAAGGCTCAGGGCCATTGAAGGAGGCGAAGATTATGCCTTTGCTAACCTAGAAAAGTTGTTCCTAATACCCAAACATGGTCATTCCCAAGTTCAAGGTGCCGGACTTTGACAAGTACAAAGGGACTACTTGCTCCAAGAACCATTTAAAGATGTATTGTCGGAAGATGGGGGCATACGCAAAAGATGAGAAACTGCTGATATATTTTTCCTAAGAAAGTTTTACTATGACAACTGTCACCTGGTATACTAACTTAGGAACCTTCCTGAGTCCATTCTTGGAAGGACCTAATGGTTGCCTTCGTTAGGCAGTGTCAGTACAATTCTGATATGGCTCCGGATAAGATGCAACTACAAAAAGTGTGCAAAAAGGGGGCACGAATCTTTCAAAGAATACGCCCAAAGATGGAGAGACTTGGCAACTCAAGTAGCACCCCCAAAAACAGAGAAAGAGATTATCACAATGATAGTAGACACGTGACCGGTGTTCTACTATGGAAAAAATGGTGGGTTACACACCTTCAAGTTTTACAGATTTGGTCTTCGCCAGCAAAAAGATCGAAGTGGATCTGAAAAAAGGCAAATTTAATCATCCTGCTTGAACGAATGAGAAAACTGGGGCAAATAAAGAGGGTGAGGATGAGGGAGAAACCCATGCTGTGACTGTCATTCCTGTACGGCCAAGTTTCCCACCAACCCAACAATGTCTTTACTCAGCCAATAACAAACCTTCTCCTTACCCACCACCCAGTTATCCACAAAGGCCATCCCTAAATCAACCACAAAGTCTGTCTACCGCACTTCCAATGACGAACTCCACCTTCAGCACAAACCAAAAACATCAACCAAGAAATGAATTTTGCAGCGAAAAGCCTGTAGGATTCACCCCAAATTCTGGCGTCATATGTTAACTTGCTCCCATATCTACTTGATAATGCAATGGTAGCCATAACCCCTGCTAGGTTCCCTCAAACCCCCATTTTTCTAAGGATATGACTCGAACGCAACATGTGCATATCGTGGAGGGGCCCTGGGGCATTCCATTGAGCACTGTATGACCCTCAAGCGTAAGGTGCAAGGTCTAATTGATGCGGGCTGGCTGAAATTTGAGGAGAATCGCGTGTAAATCCTGAAATTGACAAGAGATGCCACACATGGGGCAATTTTGAAAGCTGTTGTTAGATGTCTTTAATGAATCATCAGGATTTTCAGGTGCGAGCCATTGGTTTGTTTGCTCGAGCGACATGCGCTCCTGAGTGCTGACTTCCAAGACCGTTCAATCAGAGATTACTCATCTTGCACGTTGGTGGGGTTGCCGTAAAACGACGAGTAAAGTTCAAAACAAATAAGTTCCAAAATAAAAAAGGGGGTTCAAAAAGAAAAAAAGAGCATTTGATTGACTGTGTTTTCAAGACGTTCATGTGACCTCATTCCGGAAAGTTTGTCTTTTTAGAGAGAAGTGAGTTATCAAGAATAGGATGTTGGACAAATGGCCTCAGTTATCTTAAGAAAGAGGGGGTTGAATTAAGATGCAAAGACTATTCCCCAATTGAACTATCACTCTTTCTTTTTGGATTAACAATGCACCCTTAACATGAATTACTCAAAAGACAAATCAAAATAATCTTCTTTAAAGCAAAAGATAAATAGCAATAAAAGAAGTTTAAAGGAAGAGAGGAATGCAAACTTGATTTATACTGGTTCGGCCACTTCCCGCGCCTACGTCCAGTCCTCAAGAAACCAACTTGAGATTTTCCACTCTCTTTGTAAAACTCCTTTTACAAAGTCTGAACCACACAGGGACAACCCTTCCCTTGTGTTCAAGAATCCTCTACAATAAGAGACTCTCAGTCTCTTAATCCCTTTTCAGAAGTAAGAAGAAGAGAAGGAGAAATCTCTCTTAAAAGGGATAGATTGTACAATGAAGACCAATCAAAATTCCTTATTTAATATGCAAGTGGTTGACCAAGGAATCTTTTTGAGAGGATAAGACAGTTCAGTTTAGAAAAACTCTTAATCTTTTGAGAGGATAAACTTTGTGGGCAATAAAAGCTCTCTTTGAATTCGTGTTTCCAAGTCACATATAAATAGACCTTTGATGGCCATTCATAAACCATTTGAATAGATGTGACTCTTGGAAATTATTTTCCGAAAATCCCCTCTGGTAATCGATTACAAGACTTGTGTAAACGATTACAGGTTTTAAAAATTTGAATTAAAACATTTTCAACTGCTGGTAATCGATTACCAGAGAGCAAATCTCAATTTGAAATGATAGAATTCTTTGGTCAAACCTTTTGTTTTTCAATTTGGAAACTTCTTCCTAAGATTCTAGAGATCAACTTGATCATATATCTTGATTTCTTGTCTCGAATAAAACTTAGAAGCACTTGATCCTTCGGCATCATCAAAACATCTTGCTTCTACATAAGAGTCATTTGACTTAATCCATCAACTGAAAAAAATCCTTCAACTATTTCTCGTCCTTGGAGAATTCTTTTTGCAAAAATCAATTGCTTCTTTCATTCTCCCTTGCTACAAGGTTGTGAAAACAAAACAATGATGGATACCTTAGAGCCCTACACTGGGGCAATGAAAGGCACTATGCATAAACCTCAAACGAACCTAGGGGCAGATTAGAAGTTCTCACCCAATAGGTTCCTTGCTACAAGGTCATGACGAAAGATAACAATTGGTACCTCAAAGCCTTACACTGGGGCAATGAGGGGCATCGTGCATGAGCCTCAGGTGAACCTAGGGGCAGATTAGAAGGTTGTTGCTTCTGGAGGAAGCAACCCTGCTCGCCTGGGCGAGCTGGGTGGCAAGCTTCTCCCCTAATTTTCTATAAATAGGGGGAGAAGTGAAGTAGAAAAGGGTTCAGCCCCTTAGGCACTTCTCTCTCTTTCGAATTTGCTTAGAAAAATTGTTTCCGTGAAGAAAATCCAAGCCGAGGCGCTTCCGTAACATTTCCGTGAGTGATTTCGTGAAGGTTTTCGACCGTTCTTCGACGTTCTTCATTCGTTCTTCATCGTTCTTCAGTCTTCAACGGGTAAGTACCTCAAACCAAGCTTTTCAATTCATTCTATGTACCCGTGGTGGTCCACACTTGGTTTCATGTATTTTTATTCTCGTTTCATTTATTTTTTATACCCCCTTTTGACGTGCTTAAGCCATTTTATTTAAGTCATTTCTCGCTTAAACTAAAAATAAAATAAATTTCCACCGATCGTTTGAATTGTATTATCCGTTAACTTTGGTTGAAATGAATTCCGACCGATCGGTCGTGCCGCAACCACGTTGGAAATAAAAAAAAGGTAAAATAATAATATAATAATTAAAAAAATGTCTTTTAGTAAAATAAAGCGGAAAATCAATCGGACATTTTCTCTTTGGGATTTCTCATTCTTAATTGAATTGACTAATAACTAAAGTGAAACTAAGGCTAAAATCAACTCGCCTAGTCAAGCTCGTCCATAAAAATAGGTTTTTGAAGTTTATCATTTCAAATTCTTACTAAGTAAAATGGATCATTTTCAAGGTCCAACGCCTTAAAATGATCACCTTTTAAGTAAAAAAGGATCACTTGATAAGAAAGAACTACGTAGGTCTGATTTCCTCATCGCAATTGAGGAATACGTAGGAGCAAAGGGAAACACCCTTGTCGACCACAAAAAGAGAAAAAATATAAAAAGGGTATAAAGGATATAAAGACATAAAAAGGGAACGTAAAAATCAAGGTCATGTTTGCACATTCGATTAAAGGCTGTCGTCCCTTGTGACGGACGTGTGGGGTGCTAATACCTTCCCCGTGCGTAAATACAACTCCCGAGCCTTTCACTTAAAAGTTCGTAGATCGCGTCTTTTCCGGTTTTTCCGACGTTTTCCTCAAATAAACGTTGGTGGCGACTCCGCGCGTATTCCTTTCGTGGAACACGCATCCCGCGAGTCACGCGTCGCCCTCCCGCCGAAGGGTAGGTTGCGACAGAACCTATTGGGTGAGAACTTCTAATCTGCCCCTAGGTTCGTTTGAGGTTTATGCATGGGGCCTTTCATTGCCCCAGTGTAGGGCTTTGAGGTACAATCGTTGTTTTTCGTCCTGACCTTGTAGCAAGGAACCTATTAGGTGAGAACTTCTAATCTGCCCCTAGGTTCGTTTGAGGTTTATGCATGGGGCCTTTCATTACCCCAGTGTAGGGCTTAGAGGTACCAATTGTTGTCTTGTTTTCACAACCTCACAGTGAGGAAGAATGAAAGATGCAGTTGATTCTTGCCAAAAGAATTTTCCAAGGATGAGAAATAGTTGAAGGATCTTTCAGTTGATGGATTAAGTCAAATGACTCCTATGTAGAAGCAAGATGTTTTGATGTCTTGATGATGCTAAAGGATCAAGTGCTTCTAAGTTTTACTCAAGACAAAAATCCAAGAAAATCAAGATATATGATCAAGTTGATCTCTAGAATCTTTAGGAAGAAGTTTCCAAATTGAAAATACAAAAGGTTTGACCAAAGAATTGTATCATTTCAAATTGAGATTTTCTCTATGGTAATCGATTACCAGCAGCTGAAAATGTTTATCACAGTCACTAGAAATTTGAATTCAATATTTATAATGTGTAATTGATTACACATGGATGGTAATTGATTACCAACAGTTTATTGAACGTTTTAATTCAAATTTTTAAAACCTGTAATTGATTACACAAGTCTTGTAATTGATTACCAGAGGGGATTTTCAGAAAATAATTTCAAAGAGTCACATCTATCAAATGTTTTATGAATGGCCATCAAAGGTCTATCTATATGTGACTTGGAAACACGAATTTAAAGAGAGTTTTCATTGCCCAAAAAGTTTTATCCTCTCAAAAGATTCCTTGGTCAACCACTTGCATATTCAATAAAGAATTTTGATTGATCTTCATTATAGAATCTATCTCTTTTAAGAGAGATTTCTTCTTCTCTTCTTCTTATTTCTGAAAAGGGATTAAGAGACCGTGGGTCTCTTGTTGTAGGGGATTCTTGAACACAAGGGAAGGGTTGTCCCTGTGTGCATCGTTAATCCGAAAAGAGAGTGAAAGTTTAATTGGGGAATAATCTTCATATCTTAATTCAACCCCTTTTTTTCTTAAGGTAACTGAGGCCATTTATCCAACATCCTATTCTTGATAACTCACTTCTCTCTAAAAGACAGACTTTCCGGAATGATAAAATGAGGGCACATGAATGTCTTGAAAACACAGTCAATCAAATGCCCCCTCCCTCTTTTTTTGAACTTTTTTTTATTTTTTTTATTTTGAAACTTATTGGTTTTGAATTTTACTCGTTGTTTTACGGCACCCCCACCAACGTGCAAGACGAGTAATCTCTGATTGAACGGTCTTGGAAGTCCAAACTCAGGAGCGCAGGTCGCTTGAGCAAACAGACCAATGGCTTGCACCCACATTCCGGTGAAAGTTGAATAAGCAAAGATGCGTTTGTGAGAGGATGAGGGACAAAGATATCAACTTTATCCATTTCATTTAACGTTGTAACTGTGGTTTACAATAATGGTACAAACTTGAAAATCCTGATGAGTCATTAGAGACATCTACAACAGCTTTCAAAATTGCCCCATGTGTGACATCTTTTGTCAATGTCAGGATTTACACGTGATTCTCCTCAAATTTCAGCCAGCCCGCATCAATTAGACCTTGCACCTTACGCTTCAGGCCCCTACAATGCTCAATGGAATGCCTCGGGGATTCTCCATGACAAGCACACGTTGCGTTCGAGTCGTATTCTCGGAGAAATGGAGGTTGATGAACCTTGGTTGGGGTTATGGCTACCATTGAATTATCAAGTAGATATAGGAGCAAGTCAGCATAGGACACTGGAATTGGGGTGAATTCTAAGGCTTTCTCACTGCAAAATTCATTTCTTGGTTGGTGTTTTGGTTTACGCTAAAGGTGGTGTTTGTCATTGGAAGTGCGGTAGGTAGGCTTTGTAGTTGATTTTAGGGATGGCCTTTGTGGATAACTGGGCGGTGGTTAAGGAGAAGGTTTGTTATTGGCTGAGTAATGACATTGTTGGGTTGGTGGGCAACTTGGTTGTATAGGAATGGCAGTCACAGCATGGGCTTGTCCCTCATTCTCACCTTCTTCATTTGCCCCAGTTTTCTCATTCGTCCAAGCAGGATGACTAAATTTGCCTTTTTTCAGACCCACATCAATCCTTTCACTGGCAAAGACCAAATCCGCAAAGCTTTGAAGGTGCGTAGCCCACCATTTTCCATAGTAGAATACTGGTAATGTGTCTACTATCATTGTCATCGTTTTTTTCGTCATTGAGGTGCCACTTGAGCTGCCAGGTTCTCCACCTTTGGGTGTATTCTTTGAAAGATCCGTGCCCCCTTTTTTGCACATATTTTGTAGTTGCATCCTATCCGAAGCCATTATACCGACACTGCCTAACGAAGGCAACCATTAGGTCATCCCAAGAATGGACTCGGGAAGGTTCCAAGTTAGTGTACCAGGTAACAACTACCCCAGTAAGACTTTCTTGGAAGGAATGTATCAACAATTCCTCATCTTTTGCGTATGCCCCCATCTTCTGACAATACATCTTTAGATGGTTCTTGGGGCAAGTAATCCCCTTGTACTTGTCAAAGTCCAGCACCTTGAACTTGAGAGGGGTGATGATATTGGGTATTAGGAACAACTCTTCTAGGTTAGCAAAGGAATAATCTTCACCTCCTTCAATGGCCCTGAGCCTTTCCTCTAGATGATCCAGCTTTCCCATTTCTGCCATAGCATGAGGGTTTTTACTTGTCGTGGAATGCTAGAGGTGTAGTTGTGGGTGATACTGAGGGCCCTCCAAAGGGTTTTGTAGGGGTATACCACCAACTGCTTGCCCTTCAGTGGCATATCCGAGCCAAGGCTCGAAGTCGGCTAGATTGTGATGGGGAATTTCATGTGTCTCCCCCATGGTTTAAGAGACATGTGCATGATCAGTTTGGGGTTGTTGGCTCTCAATGGGTATAGGAGTGGAGTTATTGACATTCTTATTGGGAGTGTACGCCACATTGGGTGGCGTATAGTCTAGAGGCAAGCCATATGGCGGGAAGGCGTGCTTGTTTTGAATTTGCACATCATGGGGGCCGCCCATACTTCCCAAATCTTTGCCTACCATATATGAGTTTGGATGGTTCATTGATGCCGGATGGGGACGTCGGGTTCACCTTAGCAACAACGCTGGTAGCGACAATTGCAACCGCATTGGCTTCCATTATCTTCTTCACGCTCATCATGGCCTCCATCATTGTGGCTATTTTCTCTTTAATGGCCTCCATGTCGGCCTTCATCTTCTCTTGTATCTCCTCTACTTCACCCATTACTCTAGCTCTAGCACAAGTTCGGTGAGGGCACCGTAAATCATATTTTTTTTCTTTTTTATAACAATGATTAAGTTCTTTTTTTTTCAAGGAAAGAATGCAATGAGCAATGCAACCAATGAACAACATGGATGTATGCGAATGACGCATAGTTGAAGTATTGCGAATTTGTACACTGGATATGGGGTTGAATCAATTTAGATTTTCAACATGGTCCATGACATCTCCGTCAAGGTGAAACTGGAAGAAACAGGGACATCGACAGCCCTAAATGTGTTTGGCAGTAGATGAAGCAATGATGTAACACGACCCATCTTTTGCCCCAATTTTTACAAGATGGTTACTTCCATGCTTCAACTTGACTCGGTGAACATTTTCGTAAAAGCACGAGCTTGGTTCAACCCCATAACCCAGGGAATGGCAATTTTGATCGCCAATACTTCATCAACAATTCATAGGGATGAAAGACTCGGGAATATGCATGCTATGCATGGAAATTGTAATTATGAGATCGAGATGCCCGAAGAAACATCCTTTCTTAATTAACCACGCATTAGGTACCATGCTCAATCATTTTGTTTTGTTGTTTGTGTGTTTTTTTAATTTTAGAAATGGGTTTATGATCCCAACATGGTTGGCTCATGGTACCTAACACATGCAACTAAGAATGCATCATGAATTTTCATGCTTCCCTTTTTTTGTTTTTGTTTTGTAGAGGAAAATACAAGGATCATGTATGAGGAAACATGTAGAACAAAAAGTATGTTGAACGCATATGCATGATGATGCAATGACTCACGCAAAATGGGAATGTGATAACGGACAAATGCAGGAACGATATGTTCATTATGATGCTGAAGAGATGTTTATGTGGTGCATGATATGAATGCATTTACGGACACGAGGGCACGGAAAATCATCTCTCCGTACTGCGCATTTGGGGGCGCAGTGCCCCATGTGTGCAGTTAAGAAGACGATATGGATCTTCCGGCTTCCCATGACAAAAGACGAGACCCACATACAATGCATGTGTGATGGTATGATGCAGATGCGCATGCATGAAACGGAAAGAAAACAACACAAAGGGGTAATTCACACATACGAGACTGCAGAGATCCAACTTTAATGCTACGTTTTGGGCATGATGGCGCCTCAATGTAGTATTAAAAAGGTTACGTATTACTCTAAAGAAACCAAACATCACTAGCAAAACTATAAACTATTGCTATTTACCAAAAAAATGCATGAGAACGAATGGCACGGAGCGTGTTTGCTCTTTGCCCCTATTTAGGAACCTATAGGACAATATCTAGGGGTCTCTAATAACTACTCCCCAACAATACATAACTCACACGGCTGTTTTCTAGAGGTATCATCACTCAAGATAATAATATTGTGGCGGTATGGAATACCAGCGACAACACATTATAAAGAGAGAAAGCTCTAGATGAGGTTTCACTATTATCAAGCAAGTCAGAGACCTAGCATGATGATAGATTCACCTCCACTCCTTAAATTCCCATGAACCCGGGTATAGGGCCCCTTTTTTACTCAAACCCGTGGGTGCTTAGAATGCAGTGTAAAGAATGCGAAATAGACAACAATTATTTACATTTTACACAGTTCAACAAATGCACACACGAAGTTTCACAAATCCACAATTTCTTAAAATAGGCCTAACTCACAAAAAAGTTTCCCCAGTGGAGTCGCCAACTGTCGTAACGTGCCCTTCGCGGGTGAGCGAGGGCGAGGCTCACGGGTGCGCTTTCCAAGGGAGGAAAGATGCGCGGCGTCGCCACCAACGTTTATTTGTGGAAAACGTCGGGAAAACCGAAGGAAACCGGTCAAAATGAAAATTCTAAGTTCGGGAGTTGTATTTACGCTTGAGGAAGGTATTAGCACCTCTCACGTTTGTCTCAAAGGACAACAGCCTATTTTTTAGAATTGTGGAAATTGTGTTACCTTAACTTTTATTTCTTTTTATTTTTTGAGGTCGACAAAAGTGGGGCTTTTGCTCCTACGTACCCTCCATCAAAGAGGAAATCAGACCTACGTAGTTCTTTCTATGCATGAATCAAGTGATTCTTTTTACTTGAAAGGTGATCATTTTAAGGCGTTGGACCTTAAAAATGATCCATTTACTTGATAAGGAAAAAACTGAAATGATAACTCTCAAACCCCTTTTAGTGACTTTTTTGTGGACGAGCTTGACTAGGCGAGTTGATTTTAGCCTTAGTTTCACTTTAGTTATTAGTCAATTCGATTAAGAATGAAAAATCCCAAAGAGAAAACGTCCGATTGATTTTTTCGCTTCATTTTACTAAAAGGTATTTTTTGGATTATTATATTATCATTTTACCTCTTTTTTGATTTCCAACGTGGTTACGGCACGACCGAACGGTCGGAATTCATTTTAACTGAAATTAACGGATGATACAATTCAAATGATCGGTGGAAATTTATTTTATTTTTAGATTAGGCGAGAAAACGACTTAAATAAACGGTTAAAGCACATTAAAAACGGAAGAAAAGAAAACTGAAAGTAAACGAAAATAAAGTGAAAGTACACAAAACAAGAAATGAATTGAAAGTCTCGGATTCGAAAACTTACCCGTTGAAGAACGAAGAACGGATGAAGAATGGTGAAGAACGACGAAGAACGATGAAGAATTTCCACAGAATCGCTTACGGAAGCATTACGGAAGCACTTCGACTCGATTTTTCTTCACGAAAACGTGTTTTTTGCCCAAAATAGCCGAAATGCATAGCCAAAGGGGTCTTGAACATTTTGAAACAGATCCCCCCCTCCCCTATTTATAGAAAAAAAGGAGGTGCTTGCCGCCCAGAGACTTAATGAAGAAGATTTCTAAGCGCACCCGAATTACTAAGTTCACCCCCCCTTTTCGTATTTTACGGAAAAGTTACGGAAGCCTTACGGAAGTGTTTTCGAATTTGATTTTCATCTTTTTTCTCTTCCCTTTCACCAATGTTAAGGGGAATATGCTTACCCAAGGTTTTCGGAAATTTTACGGAAGTATTACGGAAGCCGCGGAAGCCCCAGAAACCATTTTTCAAAAACGTGGAGGAGCTTGCCGCCCAGTTGCTTCCTCCTTAAGCAACCCAACTTCCAAAATGTTCCAGAAGGGCCTAGATTTGAATTGCTATTTACACCCCTATCTTGATAAGTTTACCCCCCCTTTCCCTTTTTTGGTGATTCTTTTTCCGTAATGTTACGAAACTTTACGAATTTTGTAACGATACTTATTTTCTTTCCATAAGGTTACGGATCATGTATTTACTCTTTTTTAGCTTTCAAAGAAGTTACGGAAACTCACGGATTACGTAACAACACCTCCTTTTGGTTTCCGCCACATTACGGAATTTCACAGATCGCGTAAGCCTGCTTCCTTTTGATTTCCGGCATGTCTCGGGACTTCACATATTGTGAAACAAAGGATGCCAAGTATCTCAAAGCGGCCGATCAAAGGTTGCATATTATCAAGTAATAATCCCCGGACGAAATTAAGGTATGACACTATGCATGGAAAATGTAATTATGAGATTGAGATGCCCGAAGAAACATCGTTTCTTAGTTAACCATGCATTAGGTACCATGTTTAATCATTTTGTTTTTAAGTGAAATAGGTTTATGATCCCAACATGGTTGGCTCATGGTACCGAATATATGCAACTAAGAATGCAGCGTGAATTTTCGCGCTTTCTTTTTTTGTTTTTGTCAGTTGAAGGGGAAAACGCAAGGGTCACGCATGAGCAAACATGAAAACAATTAGTATGCAATTTGTAGATCAAAAAAGTTTGTTGAACACATATGCATGATGATGCAATGACTCATGCAAAATGTGATGTTATAACGGACAAATGCAGGAACGATATGTTCATTATGATGCTGGAGAGATGTTTATGTGGTGCATGATATGAATGCATTTATGGACACAAGAGCCCAGAAAATCATCTCTCCTTACTTGCGCATTTGGGGGCGCAGTGCCCCATGTGTGCAGTTAAGAAGACGATATGGATCTTCCGACTTCCCACGACAAAAGATGAGACCCACATACAACGCATGTGTGACGGCATGATGCAGATGCGCAAAAGCGCAACAGGGGGATTTACACAGCATGGCAATATCCTCAAATAATCATACAACAAAGGCGTATATGACCTTTTGGTTATATTCATGACAGTGTTTAAAATGGCGCGCAGCGTGTTTGCTCCGTGCCTATATTTTAGGGACCTACAGGATAGTATCTAGGGTCTCTAATAACTACTCCCAATGCTTCATAACTCACACGACCGTTTTCTAGAGGTATCATCACTCAAGATAATAATATTGTGGCGGTATGGAATACCAGCGACAACATATTATAAAGAGAGAAAGCTCTAGACGGGGTTTCACTATTATCAAGCAAGTCGGAGACCTAGCATGATGATAGATTCACCTCTACTCCTTAGATTCCCATGAACCCGGGTATAGGGCCCCTTTTTTCACTCAAACCCGTGGGTGCTTAGAATGCAGTGTAAAAATGTGGAAAAGACAGCAGTTGTTACATTTTACACAGCTCAATAAATGCACACACAAAGTTTCACAATTCCACAATTCCTTAAAATAGGCCTAACTCACAAAAAGGTCCCCAGTGGAGTCTCCAACTGTCGCAACGTGCCCTTTTGCGAGCGAGTGAGGCGAGGCTCACGGGTGCGCTTTCCAAAGGAGGAAAGATGCGCGGAGTTGCCACCAACGTTTATTTGTGGAAAACGTCGGGAAAACCGAAGGAAACCGGTCAAAATGAAAATTCTAAGTTCGGGAGTTGTATTTACGTTTGAGGAAGGTATTAGCACCTCTCACGTTTGTCTCAAAGGACAACAGCCTATTTTTTAGAATTGTGAAATTGTGTTATCTTTAACTTTTATTTCTTTTTATTTTTTGAGGTCGACAAAAGCGGGGCTTTTGCTCCTACGTACCCTCCTTTGGAGAGGAAACCAGACCTACGTAGTTCTTTCTTAAGAGTGAATCAAGCGATTCTTTTTACTATGAAAGGTGATCATTTTGAGGCGTTGGACCTTAAAAATGATCCATTTACTTGATAAAGAACACTGAAATGATAAACTTTCAAAACCCTATTTTTTGTGGACGAGCTTGACTAGGCGAGTTGATTTTAGCCTTAGTTTCACTTTAGTTATTAGTCAATTCAATTAAGAATGAGAAATCCCAAAGAGCAAAACGTCCGATTGATTTTTCGCTTTGTTTTACTAAAAGGTATTTTTTTATTATTATATTATTATTTTACCTCTTTTTTGATTTCCAACGTGGTTACGGCACGACCGAACGGTCGGAATTCATTTTAACAGAAATTAACGGATGATACAATTCAAATGATCGGTGGAAATTTATTTTATTTTTAGATTAGGCGAGAAATGACTTAAATAAATGACTGAAGCACGTCAAAAGGGGGTATAGAAAGCGAATGAAAACGAGAATAAAAATACATGAAACAAAATGTGGACCACCACGGGTACATAGAATGAATTGAAAAGCTTGGTTTGGGGTACTTACCAGTTGAAGACTGAAGAAAACGAAGAACGAACGATGAATGTCGAAGAACGGTTGAAAATCTTCGCGTAATTACTCACGGAAAAGTTACAGAAGCGCCTCGACTTGGATTTTCTTCACGGAAACAATTTTCCTCAGCAATTACGAGAGAATAAGAAGTGCCAAGAAGGTTGAACCCCTTCTCCCTTCACTCCTCCCCCTATTTATAGCAAAATAGGGGAGGAGCTTGCCACCCAGCTCGCCCAGGCGAGCAAGGTTGCTTCCTCCAGAAGCAACAGCCTTCTGGAGGAAGAATCTGGAAGGCCCAAGTGGGCCGATTGCTATTTGTACCCCCCCTTTTTACTAAATGCACCCCCTTTACCTTTTTTGGTAATTCTTTTTCCGTAACGTTACGAAACTTTACGAATTTCGTAACGATACTTATTTTCCTTCCGCAAGGTTACGAATCCTTATAGATTATGTATCTACTCTTTTTTAGCTTTTGAAGAAGTTACGAAAACTCACGGATTGCGAAAAAACACCTCCTTTCGACTACCGTCACATTACGGAATTTTCACGGATCGCGTAAGCCTGCTTCCTTTTGATTTTCGGCACATCTCGGGACTTCACATATTGTGCAACAAAGGGTGCCAAATATCTCGAAGCGGCCAATCAAAGGTTGTATATCATCAAATAATAATCCCCGGATGAAATTAGGGTATGACAATATTTTATAAATTCTTAAAAATTATTTAATTTGATAAAATATCATTACACACAACTGAAATTTATAATTAATAAATAATCATAATATATTATATTATAATTAAAATTCATAATTGATAAATAGTTTTGAACATATAAATTATATTTTAGATTTATGATAAACAATAAATGTATCTTATGACACAATGTTATTTTTAACTATCAATAATTTATTTTAAAAATATTTATATTCAGTGTCAAAATAAATATGAAAATGATAGATCGAAAGAGATAAAAAAGGTTAAGAAAAATCTCCAAAAACATTGAAATTAAATAAAAATTCTTAAAAATACCGTTGTTGATGAATAACCCATAAGAATGATCTCATTAAAAATAATTTTTATAATTAATTTATAAAGGTGATAGAGGAACATAAAGTTATTTATATTGTAATTCACAATTTTTTGGTTATTGATAAAAAAAATTTTCTAAAGCTAAGACTTAATTCTTCATTGTTTGGCATCTACATTTTACTAAATGAGTAATTTTAGTACATGTTATTGAAATTCAACCCAACAGTTAATTTAACATTAAATTCAATTGCGTTAAGTAACACGGATTTCATTCAAACACATATTTTGTTTGGCCTAGCCAAATAGAGATGACAAGGTTTGAATTCACTACCTTATACCTTTTTATTTGTGGGGGGCAACTATGTTATTGGTATGAAGGATCTGTGGATTTTATCAAACACAAGACTTTGTCATTTTTTTTATCCATAAAACTCGAATACGAGATAATATTTAAGAGTATTGAGTCGAGTTCCACTCAAACCTACAACTTATTGGCATTATCCTATGCTATAACACCATGAATAAATTGATATGTGTGTGTATACATAGTTCCCCACACATTTAGGTATATATAATATATTTTTTAAACATACATAAAATAATTTAATATATCTAGCATAGGATAACACAATGAACCAAGGTTCAAATCTCGCAAAGAGAGATGCCCAAATTTAATTTATAAAATCATGCTAGCTCATTCATGTTGGGAGAGGTGATCGATTCTACCCCAACCAAGATTGTCTCCATAGGAACAACATACATGTAGGAGACCAATCAAAGATAAAAAGTAGTTATTTGAGATAATTGAGAAACGAAATTTTGAATTAGCTAGTTGTAAAAGAAAATTAATTTGGAATTTGAATTAAAAAATATATTTCATAAAATTAAAAATTAAATGTTCAAAAAATAAGATTGGAACAAAACATATGCATGTGGCTTTATGAGAGTTCTCAAAATACTCTAGCTCAATAATAGCTCCTTAAAATTATTTTATTCATGAATTAAGATTCTAAATTATAATGCAACGGTACATTATCTTAAATATTGAATTCGATCGGATCATTACATTAATTGATGTCCTCATATGAGTTTTCAGGTTTCACATATTTATAGGAGTATAGTTCGTGTCCATATGCTTTGGCTAATAATGGAGTCAATTGTAGAATAGATATCACTTGGTGGGAATCTATTCCTTCACTTATTAGGGTTCCTTTTTTTTTTTAGCAAAAGGTGTGGAATCCCTTTGTTTTGCTTTTGTCAATTGTTGTTCACAAGTCTTAGTCTACCTCATGTTTGCTAAAAAAAAATTACAAACAATAAGATTTTAAGAAACACAATTTAACTTTGCCTATGTGTTTTCCTATGTATCTACAAATGTTTGCGCTAACAAGAATGAGAGGAATGACAGATTAATCAAAACTGTTGTTTGAAAATGGAGCAATAAAAAGATTAATTAGTTCAATGAAAGATTTTTTTAATAAAACAATAAATGATGCAATAGAAAAAATATTTAATGTTTCGTTGATATTCTATAATGACTGTAAAAATGGATTTTTTTTTCAAAGTCAAATAAAATGAGACGGAGGAAATATAAATTTAAAGTTTTTTTTATCAAATTGAGATCAGCGTCCTTTTACATCTTTTAGTGTGTATGCAAAAAATATTTTATTTGAAGAAAAAAGTGAAAAAAATACATCGGTACTTGATAAAAAAAATACTAGAGAGAAAATTAATGAAGAAAAGATGAAGAATCTTGTTCGTAAGGGATAAAAAGGAAAAATCAATAAAAGAAAAGTAAAAAAATAAGAAAGACATTAAAAAATGTGAGAAATTCATTGACAAAATCTAAACTAAATGAATCATTCAATAAGTACCAAATTAATATATTGCTTATTATGAAATGAATATAATAATAATAATAATAATTTGACATTAAACTGTGAAGTGATAAATACTTGAAAGAAGTGCTTTGTCAGCTATAGTGATCATTCTTAGCTCGAACATAATTGTCTTCCGTAAATGATACTTATAGATTTTATAACAACAAAAAAATATTTCCCTTAACGTCAAAGTAATAAAAAAATGAAAGGGTAATAAAAATAATAGAAAAAGAAAATTTAAGGATGAAAAGATGGAGAATCTTTTTCTGAAGGGATAAAAAGGAAAGGTCAATAAAAAGAAAAGAAAAAAAAACAAACATTAAAAAAATAAGAGAAATGCATTGAAAAATATTAACTAAATAAATCCTTATGCTAAATCTCATTCTTGTCGATAAATAATATAGTTCTATGTTACCAACATATTTTATATAAAGGAAAATATCTTAAGTCATTTTATTTCATTCAACAAACATAGTTGCTACTTATTTCAAATTTGTTGTTGAGTTTTCACATGTTCACAAGCTGATTTTTCACAATTTAACATAGTTGGTTATGACTTTGATCTATTGACACTTGTAACAACCTTTTGCATGTCCTAAATTAAGTAGATTTTCCCCTTAGATGTACAGATGGTAGAAACTTAGTGAAGTCACGAACAAGATCACGGTGACCCTCAAAAAGTGTAGCAACCTAGAGAAGTTGAATATATATGACTAAAGTAAATGAAAATGATAAGGAAATTAAGAAGAAAAAATTAATATGTTGAAATGAATATACATCGACAACACTTACCTCATGGTATGTATCATAAAGAGTGACTCCATTATTTTTGTACTTAAGAAGTATATTTAGAAATGACTTGTAAACATGATCTTTGTTTTCAAATCGATCCTGCATTAAACAAAACCAATCAAACTTGATGAAGTTGTTCAATTTATATTTATACAACAAAACCAATACTCTCTTTGTTGCATAATAAGTGTCGTCTTAGACTTTTTTACTCAGACCAAGAAGAGCCAATAAATAGATGAAAGTGTGTGTGTGTGTGTGTGTGTGTGTGTATTATAATGTGTTTTCTTTTCTTACATAAACCTACCATATTCAACAAATCCTTCTTTGTAACATCTAATTTTACCATCAAATTTAATTAACTTGTATTTATTTCATGCATTGCCATGGCATTATCAAACCTAACAACTTTTTATGCCCGACTAAAATCATCCCCAATGTCCCATGTCATATGAGATGCCTAAAATTTAAGAACTTTGTCACCTGAATCTTCTTCAAATATTTTGAAGCATTTCCAAACCCATCCTCACCCTCATCTAGAAGTAAGATTTCATATCCCTTTGGCAAAAACTTGTTGAATCCCAAAATCAAATCCCCATGGTCTTTAAGAATCTCCTCCATTTTTTCTACGACAATCCCAACATCAATTCTGCAAATGAATAAAAGATAATAAATTAATATTTGTTAACAAAATCATGACCCCTCCCCCTCCTATTAAAAACAACAATAGAAGATAGAAAGATGGAAAAATGCACGCGGGCACGTGTGTGTGTATATATTATGTGGAGAATTGAAAGGTAGATTGTTGTTCAACTTGTTCATACCTATGAAATTTGTAATCTTTCATGACATCCATAAACTTGTCAAACTTTTCTCTGCTGTCGTGAAATGCACATTGTACTTCCTTAATATATTGTAGGGCATCCATTATAGTAATTTTTTGACCAGATACACTCATTATTTGATATTGAAAAAAATGCCTGAGCATTACAAAAAGTACAAACCAATTAAAATAAAATCTATTAGAAACATATATATATATATATATATATATATATATATATATATATATATATATATATATATATATATATATAGATGATCACAAGTCACAAAGTCAATAATTTTTACCAAAACCATGAAAAACTCAATCATTTAACTAAAGATGCAATATTTGTTTCGTTAACTACAAGAATTAAGAATAATAAAACATGATAGCAATGTATGAAACAAATTTAAAACAACAAAAATAAATGTACTTAATAGAATTGAAATATCAATAATTTAAAAATTGATCATGAGGAAGAGCCAAATATCCTAACATGAATACCAAGAAAAAAATATTCATTAGATCAATGAGTAGTTTGAGGTCGGGAGGATTAAAAAAAATGAAGAAATTGTAAACTTTTCAATTTGTAGAGTCTTATATGTTTTGAATATTTATTAAATTAAATTTTATACCAGAAAACTATAAATATAATTAACAACATAAATCAAATTCAAAATATATAGGAAGATTATAAATTTTTTCTACAATTGAAAGATTATCAAAAGAGTATAAATTGATATAACATAAAGTTTTCTCCTGCTCTTTCTATCTTTTTATACATAATGGTAAACATTACATATTAATTTACATAAAATGCAAGAAAATAAAGAAGTATAATTTTTTCTCCCTCAAAATATTTTATAAAAGATTCTATCTATTTCTTTTCCTATTCCTATGTTGATTAGTTAAAAAAAAAAACATTCCTAACACTTTCTTTCCATTCATACCAAATAGTATTGCAGTTAAATTGGCCATATGAAAAGGAGGAGAGAAGCATGAAAAAGAACTTGGAGAATTTGTCAAGGGATATCTTATGATATAAAATATTCCCAAAAATTTTATTTTTAATTGTGCAAATGATATGATGTGGTTCATGTAAATGATCTCATTTAATGGGATAAGGCTATGTTGTTGTGTTTTCATTGTATACATAAATAAACTTTTGAGTTTACAAACCAACATGAGTAGGGACAGTAAAAAAAAAAATCACATATAGTACTAATTAATTGACAAAGGTGTATCTTGACTGTTAAACAATTTGATCAAAACTCATTCTTATAGTTTTAAAAACAAGAATACTACGAGTCCTCCATTTTGTCCAAA
The DNA here is from genome assembly GCF_004193775.1 of Glycine soja. Classification (NCBI taxonomy): domain Eukaryota; kingdom Viridiplantae; phylum Streptophyta; class Magnoliopsida; order Fabales; family Fabaceae; genus Glycine; species Glycine soja. Next base: position 33,139,611 of record NC_041009.1, on the reverse strand, counting down.
ACACTACAAACCAAATTGTTATCACGGTAACTCATTCTAATCATTGCAACTTGGAAAACCCACGAATTGTGAGAAGTTAGAAGGAGAGTCATTATATTGTGCAAAATGAATACGCCACCACCTAAAGTAACCGCAGCAAACTCTAGAGAAAAAAATTGCATTCAAAGAACAAGTGCCAAGTATATTTACAGTCAAAACACATCCCACACACAATACTTCATTGTCATTGATGGTATTCCTGTGAGATAAATTCAAAAATCAGGGTATCTTATCTAGTGTTGGTTTCCAAGCAATAAGCTTGCACACTCAAAGGGACATCTCACCTATATCTTTATGAAAAACTATCATGTACATCTGTCCATTACACAAAAATAACACCATCTAAGCAAACTTAACTGAGTAGAGACTAGTTCTCTCCTTCTTCCATACCAATATGTCCTCCTCACTCAGAATCAAATTAATACTTCTAAAGTCATGACCTTTTTTTATCTAAGAAAATTATTATATTTATTTCTCCTAATGATATAGAGATTTCTCCATTCCCATCTCCACAATCAATTTCCCTCCCTCCGGTCACCTAAACCTAGCACCCTGACTTTTATGGCTACTACAAGGTTGTATAATCTAGTATACTTCCTATATGTGAAAATAAAGCACTTTCACCCAAAGGTCTTGAGAAAATAAAAGTATCCCCTAACCCCCCAACCCCCACCCACCTTCTAACAAACTCAAATGCCAGATTCTTTCTTCCCTCTCATAGTTACTCTTTGATATCCCGTATCACAATTATTGTTGATTTCTCTTCCTTCTGAACCACCATTTTTTCAATAATGCTAAATTAAAATACCCTAATTATTTTCACCCCAAGTCAGTCTTCCTCCTTTTTCCTTACACACTTGCTCTCAAGCTACCCAATGTACTTCCCTAACACCCTCACCATAAAAAATTAAATAAAGATTCAAGTAAAGAGATGATACCTTTTTAGCCTTGAACCAAGAACGAAGGTAGACCAGGAGGAACAATGCGGCCGCTTTGCTACCTATGCAAATGTGATTGCTAATCCACTACTTCATTTTATTTCCCACTACATCCACTAAAGGTCTTCAAGCAAACCCAACCCTAAGGGCTGTTTTGGGGAGCGACGACACTAGGCCCATGACTGACGAAGGGCCCAAAATTAAACCAATAATGTGAAGGGAAAATATGTGTTTAACTTTGCCTATGTGTTTTCCAATGTATCTACAAATGTTTGTGTTAACAAGAATGAGAGGAATGACAGATTAATCAAAACTATTGTTTGAAAATGGAGCAATAAAAATATTAATTAGGTCAATGAATATTTTATTAATAAAACCATTAATGATGCAATAGAAAAAATATTTAAGGTTTCGTTGGTATTCTATAATGACTATAAAAATGGATTTTTTTTTCAAAGTCAAATAAAATGTGACGGAGGAAATATAAATTTAAAGTTTTTTTTTATCAAATTGAGATCACCAACCTTTTACATCTTTTAGTGTGTATGCAAAAAATATTTTATTTGAAGAAAAAAGTGGAAAAAAAATACATCGGTGTTTGATGAAAAAAATAGTAGAGAGAAAATTAATGAAGAAAAGATGAAGAATCTTGTTCGTAAGGGATTAAAAGGAAAAATCAATAACAGAAAAGTAAAAAATAAGAAAGACTTTAAAAAATGTGAGAAATTCATTGACAAAATCTAAACTAAATGAATCATTCAATATGTACCAAATTAATATATTGCTTATTAAGAAATGAACATAATAATAATAATAATAATAATAATAATAATAATTTGACATTAAACTGTGAAGCGATAAACACTTGAAAGAAGTGTGCTGTCAGCTATAGTGATCATTCTTAGCTCGAACATAATTGTCTTCCGTAAATGATACTTATGGATTTTATAGCAACAAAAAAATAGTTCCCTTAACGTCAAAGTAATAAAAAAATGAAAGGGTAATAAAAATAATAGAAAAAGAAAATTTAAGGATGAAAAGATGGAGAATCTTTTTCTAAAGGGATAAAATGGAAAGGTCAATAAAAGGAAAAGGAAAAAAAAAGACATTAAAAAAATAAGAGAAATGGATTGAAAAATATTAACTAAATAAATTCTTATGCTAAATCTCATTCTTGTCACTAAATAATATAGTTCTTTGGTACCAACATATTTTTTATAAAGGAAATTATCTTAAGTCATTTTATTTCATTCAACAAACATAGTTACTACTTATTTCAAAATTGTTGTTGAGTTTTCACATGTTCACAAGCTGATTTTTCACAATTTAACATAGTTGGTCAAGTCTTTGATCTATTGACACTTGTAACAACCTTTTGCTTGTCCTAAATTAAGTAGATTTTCCCCTTAGATGTTCAAATGGCAGAAACTTAGTGAAGTCACGAAGAAGATCACGGTGACCCTCAAAACGTGTAGCAGCCTACACTATTAGAAATTACATTTTCAACATCGGTTATTTAGGGCATTCTACATCGGTTCTAAAACCGATGTTGAAAGTGCCAATGTTGAATGTATCATTGTTAACATCGGTTTTGAAAAACCGATGTTAACATAAATACAATAACATTGGTTTTCTAAATACCCAATGTTAAACACAATGAACTGTAACAAAAAAAAAGTGTATGCATGACGAAAGTTGACATCGATTTTGTAGTGAAACCGATGCTAATGTTATATATTGACATCGGTTCTGTAGCAGAACCAATGTTAATGTAATATATTAACATCGTTTTTCTATCAAAACCGATGTTGATATATTACATTTACATCAGTTTCAGTAGAAAACCGATGTCAACGTTGATGATGCATATACTTATTTGCTGTACTTCTTTGTATATAACATCGATTATTCATACATAACCGATATTAATATACAAACGGTAACATTGATTATGTATAAATAACCGATGTTAATATAGAAACGGTAACATCGGTTATGTATAAATAACCGATGTTAATGTGCAAAAGTTAACATCGGTTTTGTGTATGACCGATGTTAAGGTTCATGTTGACATCGGTTTTTGTAAATAACCGATGTTGTTTACCATATTAACATTGGATTTTGTTAATAACCGATGTTGTTTTCAAGTTTTTTTTATATAAACTTTTTGTTTTTACAATAAACCCAAAATTGTACCTGTGAAATGCAATTTCAAGCCCAATTCACAGCAAATAAACATTTTATTCTGCTTTCAAGCAGTTTTAATAATAATAAACATCAAATAATTGATTTATCATAAAGAACAATCATCAAATGAATTCAATGTTCATATTACATAGGAAATGTCAAAAATAGTAAACCAAGTAAACTAAGCTAAAGTTAATGTCCCTAAATCCTAGGTCTGATCTCTAACTCGGAGATAATAGTGTGCCCAATGGATCTGCAATGCCTTTAATCTCTCTGGCTCCAATGGTCTAGGATCGTTAAAATACTGCATGATGAAATAAATCATAATAATTTAATAATGTAATACAAATTATAAAAAAAATCGATTTTGTTTGAAATAAATGTACCGCTTCCCAGTTATTCCTAAAAGTTCCTAAAATGATGGTGGACAGCCAGTGCATGACATAGTATCCGCACTCAGTACTTCCTTTTTGTCTATTACACTAAATACATAATGAAATTTGGATATTAATTAAACAACTAGTGTACAGACACATAAAGAAATATATATATATATAAGTGGAAGTTTTATGTAAATGACGTACCTTGACGATAATCCACCTAGCAGGAGCCTTTGATTTAGGCTGTGGAGCATCATCAAGACCTTTTAAAGCACTGTTCCATATGAGTAACAATTAAAAACTGGTGTTGTACGTTGAGGTATGTCAATGCAAATGTATTGAAAAAAACACTAACATGTTAATAATCCCCTTAAGGTAGTTGTCTGGCCTGTTATACAATGAACAAAACCAGACAACTAGGTGTTCCTTGGGCAGGATGACCACCATCTGCCAGTGTCCGCTGTAGTGGAGACGAATATGGGTTAGTATATTAGTAAACATTAATTAAATTCAGTTATTTTGTGTGACTTACCCATTTAGGTAGGCTCCAAGATAGACATCGCGTTTTGAACTTTGCATCCAAATCTTTATGTAACTTTCACACTCAAACTGCGATTGCCCAGACCTCTGAATGGACTGTGGCTCGAGGAATCCATAGATATCAGAATTCCCCGCTCGCATACTTGTTTCAGTGAAATGCCTGTTTATGTTAAGTCAAAGTTAAATATTTATGAAATGAAAGCAATAGCTTCGGTAATTAAAAGTAATATAAAATGACTTATAAAATCCACAACTGTAACACTGATATGCTGAGACATTGACCACCGTGTGCGATTTCGGAGAGGTCTTCGTCTTCATGTATAGCGGGAAATCTGGATTAAAGACCCCGAATACGGTGGCATCCCATGTAACCTGATAAGGCCTTAAGAAAAGCTCTGGGATGGTCAATGTCATTAGATAAAGTGGATCATCGACCTCTGGATCGGGCTTTGGAGGTGGTTTTGCCAAAGACACAGCTACTTGTTCATGAAACAAAGTTAAATGGCCTAATTTGAGGCATGCTGGATGAATTAATTTTAAAATAAGAAACATATAGTAAGAGTAAAGTCGTGATGCTAGTAAAATTTGTTCAACTATTATTTAACAAATCCCAACGGTGGGAATGTGAGAAAATGAGTTTCTAACCGGTTGTCCAAATTTCACGATGATCAAACAGTTAACGAGTCTAGGATCATAGTTTTATTGGAACAGGTTTGAGTGTACGTGAGAAAAAGAGAAAGTTTTGGGACAACGGGAAAAGAAAATGAATTTGAGAGGAAAAGAGAGCGTAGAAACCTATAGTAAATATAATACTGAGCTAATATGTCTTTATTTATAACTAGGATATTTTCAGTCTATTATTTACTATTTATTTTATTTTATTCTATTATTTTATAAAAAGAAACTTTATTTTACACCTTATCAAATGAATAAATAAAATCTCCATTTTATTTCTTTAGAACATATATTTATTTTATTTACCTTAAAACCATTATTTTAATAAATAAAACTATTTCTTTTTATTTATTCAACTAAAAACACTTCATTCTTTTCCTAAAACTCTATTGATTTTTAAATAAAGTCATTTTTAATTTCTGTTACAAAAAATGGGAAGTTCCAATGTAAAACCTGACTTTTTTTTTTTTAAAATGCACTTTTGTTCATGTTTTTTTTTTTTTGTGTTTCTATACTATAAATGCAAACTATCTACAAGCTTTGTTAGTTTCCACCAAAGAACTAAGCTAGCCAAGTTTAGTGTAGTCTCTCTTTTCAATCATGTTCTTGTATATGCAAAACTCAAATTTGAGATGCTGGTTAATGGATCTAAACTCCGTTTAACTTGGACCAACATAATGTTGGTTGAGATTCATGGTTTAAATTTATTTCTAGAATGAAAAATTTAAAAAGAATTATAAATATAAAATTAAAACATCTATTAATTAAGATATTAAATTTTATTGAAAAAATTAAACAAGTTTAGGTATACATGAATAATATCTAGAATATTAATAATTGTTTCTATTATTGTACCTTTATAATAAATAGTCAAAGACATGTCCAAAAAATGTTTTTGATGAAAAACAATACTACTCATTAAATTCAATAATAAAATATTAATTACCTTTAAAAAAATAGTTGATAACTATCAAATTTTAAAATAAATTTATTAATTAATAATGTAATTTATCAAAATATTTTAAATTTAATATCAGTGGTAAGTTTTGTAAAGAGGCCTACAAATTTTGTTGTTCATTCTCTCACAAAGGGGTCAATCTTGTATGCTAGCTAGCTCTCAAATCTTTGATCAAGTCATTCTATTCCCTCTATGTATTTCTGCACTTATTTTGCATGAAATGACATAAATATATTTCCATAAAAAATATTTTGATACTTCTAAATTAAGTATTTTCTTAATTTTATCTCCTTAAAAATTTGTTTTGATTTTTGCTTATCAGATAATATTTTAAATTTACAATAAACCAATATTTTTATATTTTTTATTTAGTACCATTAATTTTGATTTTGTTTTAATCCATATTGTCAACTAATAATATTAATGATTGATATAACAATGACATTTATAAGCCATTAACTAGTCACGCATCACGACAACAAATGAGTTTTTTGTTAATTTTGATTTTAAATCTCTCATAAAGTAATTTGGCATCATCAACAATTTTGAACAAATGAAGAATTAAAAAGATAACTTGCCAAATAAAATTACACATGTCAAAGTAATTGATGACATAACAAGTCTAGCTTTCTTGCGGGTAGTAGGGACTAAAAAAATATTAGACACTAAATAAAAAATATTAGAAGACTATAGTAAAAAACATCATATTTTATAAATTCTTAAAAATTATTTAATTTGATAAAATATCATTACACACAACTGAAATTTATAATTAATAAATAATCGTAATATATTATATTATAGTTAAAATTCATAATTGATAAATAGTTTTGAACATATAAATTATATTTTAGATTTATGATAAACAATAAATGTATCTTATGACACAATGTTATTTTTAACTATCAATAATTTATTTTAAAAAATACTTATATTCAGTGTCGAAATAAATATGAAAATGATAGATCGAAAGAGATAAAAAGGTTAAGAAAAATCTCTAAAAACATTGAAATTAAAAAAAATTCTTAAAAATACCGTTGTTGATGAATAACCCATAAGAATGATCTCATTAAAAATAAATATTATAATTAATTTATAAAGGTGATAGAGGAACATAAAGTTATTTATATTGTAATTCACAATTATTTGGTTATTGATAAAAAAAAATTCTAAAGCTAAGACTTAATTTTTCATTGTTTGGCATCTACATTTTACTAAATGAGTGATTTTAGTAGATGTTATTGAAATTCAACCCATCACTTAATTTAATATTAAATTCCTAATTGCATTAAGTAATACGGATTTCATTCAAACACATATTTTGTTTGGCCTAGCCAAATAGAGATGACGAGGTTTGAATTCACTATCTCATACCTTTTTATTTGTGGGGGGCAACTATGTTATTGGTATGAAGGATCTGCAGATTTTATCAAAGACAAGACTTTGTCATTTTTTTTATTCATAAAACTCGAATACGAGATAATATTTAAGAGTATCGAGTCGAGTTCCACTCGAACCTACAACTTATTGGCATTATCCTATGCTATAACACCATGAATAAATTGATATGTGGGTGTATACATAGTTCCCCACACATTTACGAATATATAATATATTTTTTAAACATGCATAAAATAATTTAATATATCTAGCATAGGATAACACAATGAACCAAGGTTCAAATCTCGCAGAGAGAGATGCCCAAATTTAATTTATAAAATCATGCTAGCTCATTCATGTTGGGAGAGGTGATCGATTGTACCCCAACCAAGATTGTCTCCATAGGAACAACATACATGTAGGAGACCAATCAAAGATAAAAAGTATTTGTTTGAGATAATTGAGAAACGAAATTATGAATTAGCTAGTTGTAAAATAAAATTAATTTGGAATTTGAATTAAAACATATATTTAATAAAATTAAAAATTAAATGTTCAAAAAATAAGATTGGAACAAAACATATGCATGTGGCTTTATGAGATTTCTCAAAATACTCTAGCTCAATAATAGCTCCTTAAAATTATTTTATTCATGAGTTAAGATTCTAAATTATAATACAGCGGTTCATTATCTTAAATATTGAATTTGATCAGATCATTACATTAATTGATGTCCTCATGAGTTTTCAGGTTTCACATATTTATAGGAGTATAGTTTGTGTCCATATGCTTTGGCTAATAATGAAGTCAATTGTAGAATAGATATCACTTGGTGGGAATCTATTCCTTCACTTATTAGGCTTCCTTTTTTTTTTGTGTGTGCAAAAGGTGTGGAATCCCTTTGTTTTGCTTTTGTTAATTGTTGTTCACAAGTCTTGGTCTACCTCATGTTTGCTAAAAAAAATTACAAACAATAAGATTTTAAGAAATGCAATTTAACTTTGCCTATGTGTTTTCCTATGTATCTACAAATGTTTGTGTTAAAAAGAATGAGTGGAATGACACATTAATAAAAAATGTTGTTTGAAAATGGAGAAATAAAAAGATTAATTAGTTCAATGAAATATTTTTTTTAATAAAACAAATAATGATGCAATAGAAAAAATATTTAATGTTTCGTTGATATTCTATAATGACTATAAAAATGGATTTTTTTTCAAAGTCAAATAAAATGAGACGGAGGAAATATAAATTTAAATTTTTTTTATCAAATTGAGATCACCATCCTTTTACATCTTTTAGTGTGTATGCAAAAAATATTTTATTTGAAGAAAAAAGTGAAAAAAAATACATTGGTACTTGATAAAAAAAAATACTAGAGAGAAAATTAATGAAGAAAAGATGAAGAATCTTGTTCGTAAGGGATATAAAGGAAAAATCAATAAAAGAAAAGTAAAAAATAAGAAAGACATTAAAAAATGTGACAAATTCATTGACAAAATCTAAACTAAATGAATCATTCAATACGTACAAAATTAATATATTGCTCATTAAGAAATGAATATAATAATAATAATAATTTGACATTAAACTGTGAAGTGACAAATACTTGAAAGAAGTGTTTTGTCAACTATAGTGATCATTCTTAGCTCGAACATAATTGTCTTCCGTAAATGATACTTATAGATTTTATAGCAACAAAAAAATATTTCCCTTAACGTCAAAGTAATAAAAAAATGAAAGGGTAATAAAAATAATAGAAAAAGAAAATTTAAGGATTAAAAGATGGAGAATCTTTTTCTAAAGGGATAAAAAGGAAAGGTCAATGAAAAGAAAAGGAAAAAAAAACAGACATTAAAAAAATAAGAGAAATCCATTGAAAAATATTAAATCCTTATGCTAAATCTCATTCTTGTCCCTAAATAATATAGTTCTATGTTACCAACATATTTTATATAAAGGAAAATATCTTAAGTCATTTTATTTCATTCAACAAACATAGTTGCTACTTATTTCAAATTTGTTGTTGAGTTTTCACATGTTCACAAGCTGATTTTTTCACAATTTAACATAGTTGGTTATGTCTTTGATCTATTGAAACTTGAAACAACCTTTTGCTTGTCCTAAATTAAGTAGATTTTCCCCTTAGATGTACAGATGGTAAAAACTTAGTGAAGTCACGAAGAAGATCCCGGTGACCCTCAAAAAGTGTAGCAGCCTAGAGAAGTTGAATATATATGACTAAAGTAAATGAAAATGAAAAGGAAATTAAGAAGAAAAAATTAATATGTTCAAATGAATATACATCGACAACACTTACCTCAAGGTATGTATCATAAAGAGTGACTCTATTATTTTTGTACTTAAGAAGTATATTTAGAAATGACTTGTAAACATGATCTTTGTTTTCAAATCGATCATGCATTAAACAAAACCAATCAGACTTGATGAAGTTGTTCAATTTATATTTATACAACAAAACCAGTACTCTCTTTGTTGCATAATAAGTGTCGTCTTAGACTTTTTTACTCAGATCAAGAAGAGCCAATAAATAGATGAAAGTGTGTGTGTGTATTATAATGTGTTTTCTTTTCTTACATAAACCTACCATATTCAACAAATCCTTCTTTGTAACTTCTAATTTAACCATCAAATTTAATTAACTTGTATTTGTTTCATGCATTGCCATGGCATTATCAAACCTAACAACTTTTTATGCCCGACTAAAATCATCCCCAATGTCCCATGTCATATGAGATGCCTAAAATTTAAGAATTTTGTCACCTGAATCTTCTTCAAATATTTCGAAGCATTTCCAAATCCATCCTCACCCTCATCTAGAAGTAAGATTTCATATCCTTTTGGCAAAAACTTGTTGAATCCCAAAATCAAATCCCCATGGTCTTTAAGAATCTCCTCCATTTTTTCTACGACAATCCCAACATCAATTCTGCAAATGAATAAAAGATAATAAATTAATATTTGTTAACAAAATCATGACCCCTCCCCCTCCCACTCCTATTAAAAACAACAATAGAAGATAGAAAGATGGAAAAATGCACCCGGCCACGTGTGTGTATATATTATGTGGAGAATTGAAAGGTAGATTGTTGTTCAACTTGTTCATACCTATGAAATTTGTAATCTTTCATGACATCCATAAACTTGTCAAACTTTTCTCCGTTGAAATGCACATTGTACTTCCTTAATATATTGTAGGGCATCCATTATAGTAATTTTTTGACCAGATACACTCATTATCTGATATTGAAAAAAACGTCTGAGCATTACAAAAAAAACAAACCAATTAAAATAAAATCTATTAGAAACATAAATATATATATATATATATATATATATATATATATATATATATATATATATGTATAGATGATCACAAGTCACAAAGTCAATAATTTTTACCAAAACCATGAAAAACTCAATCATTGAACTAAAGATGCAATATTTGTTTCGTTAACTACAAGAATTAAGAATAATAAAACATGATAGCAATGTATGAAAAAAATTTAAAACAACAAAAATAAATGTACTTAATAGAATTCAAATATCAATAATTTAAAAATTGATCATAAGGAAGAGCCAAATATCCTAACAAGAATACCAAGAAAAAAAATATTCATTAGATCAATGAGTAGTTTGAGGTCGGGAGGATTAAAAAAAATGAAGAAATTGTAAACTTCTCAATTTGTAGAGTCTTAAATGTTTTGAATATTTATTAAATTAAATTTTATACCAGAAAACTATAAATATAATTAACAACATAAATCAAATTCAAAATAAATAGGAAGATTATAAATTTTTTCTACATTTGAAAGATTATCAAAAGAGTATAAATTGATATAACATAAATCTTTCTCCTGCTCTTTCTATCTTTTTATACATAATGGTAAACATTACATATTAATTTACATAAAATGCAAGAAAATAAAGAAGTATAATTTTTCTGCCCTCAAAATATTTTATAAAAGATTCTATCTATTTTTTTTCCTATTGCTACGTTGATTAGTTAAAAAAAAACATTCCTAACACTTTCTTTCCATTCATACCAAATAGTATTGTAGTTAAATTGGCCATATGAAAAGGAGGAGAGAAGCATGAAAAAGAACTTGGAGAATTTGTCAAGGGATATCATAAGATATAAAATATTCCCAAAATTTTTATTTTTATTTGTGCAAATGATATGATGTGATTCATGTAAATGATCTCATTTAATGGGATAAGACTATGTTGTTGTGTTTTCATTGTATACCTAAATAAACTTTTGAGTTTACAAACCAACATAAGTAGGGACAGTAAAAAAAAACATATATAGTACTAATTAATTGACAAGGGTGTATCTTAACCGTTAAACAATTAGATCAAAACTCATTCTTATGGTTTTAAAAACAAGAAAACTACGAGTCCTCCATTTAGCCCAAAACACTACAAACAAAATTGTTATCACAGTAACTCATTCTAATCATTGCAACTTGGCAAACCCACGAATTGTGAGAAGTTAGAAGGAGAGTCATTATATTGTGCAAAATGAATACCCCACCACCTAAAGTAACCGCACCAAACTCGAGAGAAAAAAATTGCATTCAAAGAACAAGTGTCATGTATATTTATAGTCAGAACACATCCCACACACAATACTTCATTGTCATTGATGGTATTCCTGTGAGATAAATTCAAAAATCAGGGTATCTTATCTAGTGTTGGTTTCCAAGCAAAAAGCTTGCACACTCAAACGGACATCTCACCTATATCTTTATGAAAAACTATCATGTACATCTGTCCATTACACAAAAATAACACCATCTAAACAAACTTAACTGAGTAGAGACTAGTTCTCTCCTTCTTCCATACCAATATGTCCTCCTCACTCAGAATCAAATTAATACTTCTAAAGTCATGACCTTTTATCTAAGTAAATTATTATATTTATTTCTCCTAATGATATAGAGATTTCTCCATTTCCATCTCCACAATCAATTTCCCTCCCTCCAGTCACCTAAACCTGACACCCTGGCTTTTATGGCTACTACAAGGTTGTATAATCTAGTATACTTCCTAAATTTGAAAATAAAGCACTTCCACCCAAAGGTCTTGAGAAAATAAAAGTATCCCCTAACCCCCCAACCCCCACCCACCTTCTAACTAACTCAAATGCCAGATTCTTTCTTCCCTCATAGTTACTCTTTGATATCCCGTATCACAATTATTGTTGATTTCTCTTCCTTTTGAACCACCATTTTTCCAATAATGCTAAATTAAAATACCCTATTTTTTTTCACCCCAGGTCAATCTTCCTCCTTTTTCCTTACACACTTGCTCTCAAGCTACCCAATGTACTTCCCTAACACCCTCACCATAAAAAATTAAATAAAGATTCAAGTAAAGAGATGATACCTTTTGAGCCTTGAACCAAGAACGAAGGTAGACCAGGAGGAACAATGCGGCCGCTTTGCTACTTATGCAAATGTGAATTCTAATCCACTACTTCAATTTATTTCCCACTACATCCACTAAAGGTCTTCAGGCAAACCCAACCCTAAGGGATGTTTTGGGGAGCGACGACACTAGGCCCATGACCGACGATGGGCCCAAAATTAAACCAATAATGTGAAGGAAAAATATGTGTTTAACTTTGCCTATGTGTTTTCCTATGTATCTACAAATGTTTGTGTTAACAAGAATGAGAGGAATGACAGATTAATCAAAACTATTGTTTGAAAATGGAGCAATAAAAAGATTAATTAGTTCAATGAAATATTTTTTTAATAAAACAATTAATGATGCAATAGAAAAAATATTTAAGGTTTCGTCGATATTCTATAATGACTATAAAAATGGATTTTTTTTCAAAGTCAAATAAAATGTGATGGACGAAATATAAATTTAAAGTTCTTTTTATCAAATTGAGATCACCATCCGTTTACATATTTTAGTGTGTATGCAAAAAATATTTTATTTGAAGAAAAAAGTAAAAAAAATATATCGGTGCTTGATAAAAAAAATAGTAGAGAGAAAATTAATGAAGAAAAGATGAAGAATCTTTTTCGTAAGGGATAAAAAGGAAAAATCAATAAAAGAAAAGTAAAAAATAAGAAAGACTTTAAAAAATGTGAGAAATTCATTGACAAAATCTAAACTAAATGAATCATTCAATACGTACCAAATTAATATATTGCTTATTAAGAAATGAACATAATAATAATAATAATTTGACATTAAACTGTGAAGTGATAAATACTTGAAAGAAGTGTTTTGTCAGCTATAGTGAGCATTCTTAGCTCGAACATAATTGTCTTCCGTAAATGATACTTATGGATTTTATAGCAACAAAAAAATATTTCCCTTAACGTCAAAGTATTAAAAAAAATGAAAGGGTAAAAAAAATAATAGAAAAAGAAAATTTAAGGATGAAAAGATGGAGAATCTTTTTCAAAAGGGATAAAAAGGAAAGGTCAATAAAAAGAAAAGGAAAAAAAAAAGACATTAAAAAAATAAGAGAAATGCATTGAAAAATATTAACTAAATAAATCCTTATGTTAAATCTCATTCTTGTCGCTAAATAATATAGTTTTTTGGTACCAACATATTTTATATAAAGGAAAATATCTTAAGTCATTTTATTTCATTCAACAAACATAGTTGCTACTTATTTCAAATTTGTTGTTGAGTTTTCACATGTTCACAAGCTGATTGTTCACAATTTAACATAGTTGGTTATGTCTTTGATCTATTGACACTTGTAACAACCTTTTGCTTGTCCTAAATTATGTAGATTATCCCCTTAGATGTACAAATGACAGAAACTTAGTGAAGTCACGAACAAGATCACGGCGACCCTCAACTTAGTGAAGCCTACACTATTAGAAATTACACTTTCAACATCGGTTATTTAGGACATTCTACATCGGTTCTAAAACCGATGTTAAAAGTGTCGGTGTTGAATGTATCATCGTTAACATCGGTTTTGAAAAACCGATGTTAACATAAATACAATAACATTGGTTTTCTAAATACCCAATGTTAAACACAATGAACTACAACAAAAAAAGTGTATGCGTGACGAAAGTTGACATCGGTTTTGTAGTGTAACCGATGTTAATGTTATATATTGACATCGATTCTATAGCAGAACCAATGTTAATGTAATATATAAACATCGGTGTTCTACCAAATCCGATGTTAATATATTACATTAACATCAGTTTTAGTAGAAAACCAATGTCAACGTTGATGATGCATATACTTATCTGTTGTTCTTCTTTGTATATAACATCGGTTATTCATACATAACATATGTTAATATACAAACGGTAACATTGATTATGTATAAATAACTGATGTTAATATAGAAACGGTAACATCGGTTATGTATAAATAACCGATGTTAATGTACAAAGTTAACATCGGTTTTCTGTATGACCGATGTTAACATCAAATAATTGATTTATCATAAAGAACAATCATCAAATGAATTCAATGTTCATATTACATAGGAAATGTCAAAAATGTTAAACCAAAGTAAACTAAGCTAAAGTTAATGTCCCTAAATCCTAGGTCTGATCTCTAACTCGGAGATAATAGTGTGCCCACTGGATCCGCAATGCCTTTAATCTCTCTGGCTCCAATGAACTAGGATCGTTAAAATACTGCATGATGAAATAAATCATAATAAGTTAATAATGTAATACAAATTATAAAAAATCGATTTTGTTTGAAATAAATGTACCATTTCCCAGTTATTCCTAAAAGTTCCTAAAATGATGGCGAACAGTGCTAGGCAATGACATTCGCGGGGCTCCAGACTCGAGGGTGGAGGACACATGAACAGCGCTAGGCAATGACATTCATGGGTCTCCGAATAAAAGTTTGTTGGCAGGACCGAACGGTCCACCGGGTTTTTCCACCTAAAAGGAAAACATGCTTTTTGCAAAGAAAAATAAATCATTCGCGAGAGCACCATATCTTAGAGAAACAATATACTTGTGCTAAGGGTAATCTTCCTTGTAACCGAGAATGAAGGGCAGGATGTCAACTTTTAGCTTTTAAATGAACATGCAGGGGAAACATCGGGCTAAGCTGAAAATAAATCACTCATAGTGTATAAAACTCACACAGGCAAGTGTTTTATCCTATTCCCAAACCATAACTGCACCATGACTCTATTTTGCACACGGCTTCCTATCAAATCAAAGATCAAACGTACGATCACGGACCAATAGGATTTTCTCGAGGGTAGTGTTTTTGGAGAGGAAGTTGGGTGTTTCGGTCTTTTCCTCTTTGTTCATGTGGGGTGGGATATCACCAGTCGAGAATGGCAATCTGAAAGGAAGAGACACCAAAAATGGGTTTCCCTTTGCCGGCAGTCACTTACCTTGCCGAGAATTTATCTGGTCTGAAGATTTTCCATTCCCTTTCTTTCATTGACCCAAAATTATTCTGTTGCCTCCGCTCTTTTCCATTTTCACTTCCCTTCGACCTTCGATCGGGAATCCTTCCTTTTCTTTTTTATTGTTCTTTTCTTTATTTTCATCTTTTTCTTTTTCTTTCTTTCCATTTATTCCTTTTCTTTCTTTTCACTTCTCCTTCCCCATCCCTTTGTTTGGGAAATCGGGTTTTAGCATTCTATTCGCTCTCCCTTGAGGAGATTCCGCTGTCCTTTGCTTCGGGGAAGGAATGAGGATTCTTTTTTATAGGCCAAGGTTCCAAAAGGTTCTAAGGTTGTGTCTCAATGGGGGCTTTTATCGTGGGAGCCCGATCTTGATATCTGGGGCGAAACAAATTTGGGTGTCAAGGTGTTGGTCTCGGGCCGACCTCCCATATCACTCCATAAGGCACGCGTGACAATGATGATTTGAAAACAACGTGCAAAATTAGTCCTGGCTACAGCCAGGTGGGCACTCAAGCATCCCGTTTATGGCATTGTGATACTACTGTTGGGAATTTACACAGATGGACCCAATGTTTCCAAATTATGTTCTTTCATCAGTTCAATGAATTCATCCATTCTTATCTCGGTTTATTCCGGAAAATAAACTCTTAGCATCAGTCCCTTGTTTCCAGAAGATACGTTTGCTCTTTACGAATGATTTATACTTCTTAACTATAACATGTCGACCTTCGCGGTCTTTCTTTCTTTTTCCTTTTTGTTTCATTTTTATATATTCACAAAATATACACCTATGGTCCTCTATGAAGAAATTTTCTTTGTATATCTACACTCTTGTACATAACAAACTCTTTCTATACATGCATACGATCAAACCCTATTTACATTCAAAGATTTTTTTGTTTTTCTCCAACGCACACCTATGGTTCATACAAAAGTTTCTTTATATATACTCGTTCACACACACAAGAATCCCACTACACGTATTTTTTATAAAAACCCTTCTATGCACATTTTCCTTTTTCTTTATATACACAGACATTTTATTCACTACACTTCTCTCTTTTTTTATCATGATTTTGGTTCATTTTATTTTTAGGACAATGTTCCTAAAATAAAAAATTCTACGCGATTCCGGAATTTCTACAAACGCTATTGACAACAACGAAACAAGTACTGACGTAACAACTCAAACGATATGTATGTACAAAACAAAAGTCAATCAACACGAAACAAACGTTAGTCCCTTAGTCAAACAAAAGATAGCATACAAATGATAAATGATGGAACATACGAATTTGGGGATCCCACGGTCATGTGGCTCCGCATGCCACCAGACTCTTGGGACACGGTAGCAAAAAGTGGGGTGGTCGACAAAAGCAGGGCTTTTGCTCCTACGTATCCTCAATTTGTTTTATTTAAATTCCTAGGATCATGAGCAAATAGGTGTGTCCTGCTATGACTTGAGAAACAAAAGCGATCAAATAACCAGTAGAGATTTAAAAGGTACTAGGTTGCCTCCTAGTAGCGCTTCTTTAACGTCTTGAGCTGGACGCCTTATGACTTGTCGGTCACGGACCTAGTAATTTGCTTACCTTTGGTTTTGGACTTGGTCGCCTATTGGTCAACCATGTGTCGTAAGCAACGCTCTAACCTTTTTGTGGATGAGCTGAGGTGAACTCTAGAGGTGATGGCAGTGCGTTTGTTGCCCGTTGCCGGCCATCCTCATGCTGTTGTGGTGTTTCACCCTGCGCCTGCCTGGGGACGCAGTACTTCTTGATGAAAGCTCGATTAGTGGCTTGATGACCTTACTGGGGGCGACAGGCACTCCGTAGAACTCACAGAGACCCGTAATTAGAGCTTGACAACTCCAAGACCCTATTGGACTTCTTCGGGTCCACTGGGTATCTTGCAGGCGCGATCCCTGCAAATAATAGATGAAATCAGAAATCAGTTGAGCGATGTGCATACTTACCTATGCCATGATGATGTGGCCTTGCCGGGGGGAACGGGCACCCTGTAGGACTACAGAGGCCCGTAACCAGAGCTGGAAACCCTAGGGCCCTGTTGGACTTCTTCGGGTCCACTGGGCGTCTTGTGGGCACGATTCCTGCAAACAATAGATGACATCAAAAATCAATTGAACCATGTGCATACTTACCTATGTCATGATGACGTGACCTTGCCGGGGAGGAACGGGCACCCTATAGGACTACAGAGGCCCGTAACCAGAGCTGCAAATCCCAAGGCCCTGTTGGACTTCTTCGGGTCCACTGGGCATCTTGTAGGTGCGATTCCAACCGATACATCTGCAGGTGGAGATTGGCATTGTGGTCACTGGGCAGAATGTTGCTAAATAGCAACGTCATCCATATCCACGTAAGATTGGTCATGTTGGTGTGCATGATCTGCACGCATCTTTTTGCAACGGCACGGGTGAAATCTTGCCCCGGTATGCATAGTAGATGCGTGATAGTCTCCCTCTCTGGATGTGCTCGCACAGTTGGTTGCCCTCCAATATCAAGGGTTGGCCCAGGAACTGATAAAGGAAACTACTGGCCCCTTAACCGGGAGCGGAAGTCTCGGTTAAGCATCTAAGGGCAAAGGACCTTATATTCTCTTAAGGTGTAGATATGGAGCACACTAAAAATGAGGACGCGTAGCCCTCTAAAGGCGAGGGCGTGCAGTCCTCTGCAGGCAAGGATGTGCAGTCCTCTGATGGCGAGGAGATATAGTCCTCTAAAGGTGATAGGTACTAGTACCCAAGGGTCCACCCGTTGAGAAAACAAGAGATCGACTCATCGAGAGGGCAGGTCATCCAAAAAGATTGGACACGAGATGTAGGAAATCTATGCAGTTAACATGATTTTCAGGGATGCAGACGCATGCAACCTTTGTTGTGAAATTTGGTAATGCTGACCGCACATGAAACAATGCAATGCAATGGAAAGTTGTACAATGTTCAGGACATTCTTTCCCTATTTTGTGATTTTGATTTTGATTTAATTTTTTTGGAAAACACAGATTGACTGTCCTTTTGAAAAAGGTGATAATTCATGCAACCTTATCCTATCTTTTGCAAATCTCTCCGGGAACTCCCTTAGAGTGTATGTTCTGTTTGATTTAGTCACTTGACCATTTTGGAGTGACGGCAATGGAGCCATTTGACGTTTAATCAATCTATTGAAATTCCAGGGTTTGTCTCCCCCCTTTTTTTTGTTTAAAAACATCGACGGGTGAGGACTTTTGATCTGCCCCTACGTTCACTTGAGGCTCATGCACGATGCCCCTTA
The DNA here is from genome assembly GCF_004193775.1 of Glycine soja. Taxonomy (NCBI): domain Eukaryota; kingdom Viridiplantae; phylum Streptophyta; class Magnoliopsida; order Fabales; family Fabaceae; genus Glycine; species Glycine soja. Next base: position 33,120,817 of record NC_041009.1, on the reverse strand, counting down.
TTGCCCTAGTGTAAGGCTTTGAGGTACCAATTGTTATCTTTCATCATGACCTTGTAGCTGGGAACCTATTGGGTGAGAACTTCTAATCTGCCCCTAGGTTCGCTTGAGGTTTTTTGCATGGTGCCTTTCATTGCCCCCAGTGTAAGGCTTTGAGGTACAATTGTTGTCTTTCGTCATGACCTTGTAGCAAGGAACCTATTGGGTGAGAACTTCTAATTTTCCCCTAGGTTCGTTTGAGGTTTATGCATGGTGCCTTTCATTGCCCCAATGTAGGGCTTAGAGGTACCAATTGTTGTCTTGTTTTCACAACCTCATAGTGAGGAAGAATGAAAGAAGCAGTTGATTCTTGCAAAAAGAATTTTCCAAGGACGAGAAATAGTTGAAGGATTTTTCAGTTGATGGATTTAAGTCAAATGACTCCTATGTAGAAGCAAGATGTTTTGATGTCTTGATGATGCTAAAGGATCAAGTGCTTCTAAGTTTTATTCAAGACAAGAATCCAAGAAAATCAAGATATATGATCAAGTTGATCTCTAGAATCTTTAGGAAGAAGTTTCCAAATTGAAAAAACAAAAGGTTTGACCGAAGAATTCTATCACCTTAAATTGAGATTTTCTCTCTAGTAATCGATTACCGGCAGCTGAAAATGTTTATCACAGTCACTAGAAATTTGAATTCAAAATTTATAATGTGTAATTGATTACGCATGGATGGTAATTGATTACCAGCAGTTTACTGAACGTTTTAATTCAAATTTTTAAAACATGTAATCGATTACACAAGTCTTGTAATTGATTACCAGAGGGGATTTTCAGAATATAATTTCCAAGAGTCACATCTGTTCAAATGGTTTATGAATGGCCATCAAAGATCTATTTATATGTGACTTGGAAACACGAATTTAAAGAGAGCTTTTATTGTCCAAAAAGTTTCATCCTCTCAAAAGATTAAGAGAGTTTTTCTGAACTGAAATGTTTTATCCCCTCAAAAAGATTCCTTGGTCAACCACTTGCATATTTAATAAGGAATTTGGATTGATCTTCATTTTACAATCCATCTCTTTTAAGAGAGATTTCTTCTTCTCTTCTTTTTATTTCTGAAAAGGGATTAAGAGACCGTGGGTCTCTTGTTGTAGGGGATTCTTGAACACAAGGGAAGAGTTGTCCCTGTGTGCGTTGTTAATCCGTAAAGAGAGAGTGAAAGTTTAATTGGGGAATAATCTTCGTATCTTAATTCAACCCCCTTTTTTTTCTTAAGGTAACTGAGGTCATTTGTTCAACATCCTATTCTTGATAACTCACTTCTCTCTAAAAAGACAAACTTTCTGGAATGATAAAATGAGGTCACATGAACGTCTTGAAAAGGCAGTCAATCAAATGCTTTTTTTTTTCTTTTTCTTTTTGAACTTCTTTTTTTTTTATTTTGAAACTTATTTGTTTTGAACTTTACTCTTTGTTTTACGGCACCCCCACCAACGTGAAGGACGAGTAATCTCTGATTGAACGGTCTTGGAAGTCCAAACTCAGGAGCACAGGTCGCTTGAGCAAACAAACCAATGGCTTGCACTTGAAAATCCTGATGAGTCATTAGAGACATCTAACAACAGCTTTCAAAATTGCCCCATGTGTGGCATCTCTTGTCAATGTCAGGATTCACACGCGATTCTCCTCAAATTTCAGCCAACCCGCATCAGTTAGACCTTGCACCTTACGCTTCAGGGCCCTACCATGCTCAATAGAACGCCCCGGGGCTTCTCCATGACAAGCACACGTTGCATTCGAGTCGTATTCTCGGAGAAATGGAGGTTGATGAACCTTGGCTGGGGTTATGGCTAACATTGAATTATCAAGTGGATATAGGAGCAAGTCAGCATAGGACACTGGAATTGGGGTGAATTCTACGGGCTTTCTCGCTGCAAAATCCATTTCTTGGTTGGTGTTTTTGGTTTGTGCTAAAAGTGGTGTTCGTCATTGGAAGTGCGGTAGATAGACTTTGTGGTTGATTTAGGGACGGCCTTTGTGGATAACTGGGTGGTGGGTAAGGAGAAAGTTGGTTATTGGCTGAGTAATGACATTGTTGGGTTGGTGGGAAACTTGGCTGTATAGGAATGGCAGTCACAGCATGGGCTTCTCCCTCCTTCTCATCCTCTTCACTTGCCCCAGTTTTTTTGCATTTATCAAAGCAAAATGATCAGATTTGCCTCTTTTTAAACCCACTTTGATCATTTCGCCGACGAAGACCAAATCCGCAAAGCTTGAAGGAGTGTAACCCACCATTTTCCATAGTAGAATACTGGTAATGTGTCTACTATCATTGTCATCATTTTTTGTCATTGAGGTGCCACTTGAGTTGCCGGGTCTCTCCACCTTTGGGCGTATTCTTTTGAAGGATTCGTGCCCCCTTTTTGCACATGTTTTGTAGTTGCATCCTATCCAAAGCCATTATACTGACACTGCCTAACGAAGGCAACCATTAGGTCCTTCCAAGAGTGGACTCGAGAAGGTTCCAGGTTAGTGTACCAGGTAACAGCTACCCCAGTAAGATTTTCTTGGAAGGAATGTATCAGCAATTCATCATCTTTCACGTATGCCCCCATCTTCCAATAATACATCTTTAGATGGTTCTTGGGGCAAGTAGTCCCCTTGTACTCGTCAAAGTCCAGCACCTCGAACTTGGGAGGGGTGATGATATTGGGTACTAGGAACAACTCTTCTAGGTTAGCAAAGGCATAATCTTCACCTCCTTCGATGGCCCTGAGCCTTTCCTCTAGATGATCCAACTTTCCCATTTCTGCCATAGCATGAGGGATTTTACTTATTGTAGAATGCAAGAGGTGTAGTTGTGGGTGTTACTGAAGACCCTCCAAAGTGTTTTGCAGGGGTATACCACCAACTGCTTGCCCTTCAGTGGCATATCCGAGGCATGGCTCGAAGTTGGCTAGATTGTGGTGGGGAATTTCATGTGTCTCCCCCACAGTTTAAGAGACATGTGCATGATCAGTTTAGGATTGTTGGCTCTCAATGGGTATAGGAGTGGAATTATTGACATTCTTATTGGGAGTGTACGCCACATTGGGTGGTGTATAGTTGAGAGGCAAGCCATATGGCGAGAAGGCGTGCTCGTTTTGAATTTGCACATCATGGGGGCCACCCGTACTTCCCAAATCTTGCCTACCATAGCTGAGGTTGGATGATTCATTTGGTTGAGGCCAGATGGGGGCATCGGGTTCACCTTAGCAACAGTGTTGGTAGCGGCAATTGTAACCGCATTGGCTTCCATTATCTTCTTCATGCTTATCATGGCCTCCATCATTGTGGCCATTTTCTCTTTCATGGCCTCCATGTCGGCCTTCACCTTCTCTTGCACCTCCTCTGCTTTACCCATTACTCTAGCTCTAGCACAGGTTCAGTAAGGGCTCCGTAAAGCGGGTTCTTTTCTTTTTATAACAATGATTAAGTTCTCTCTCTTTTTTTTTTCTTTTTTCTTTTTTTTTAAGGAAAGAATGCAATGAACAATGCAACCAATGAAAAGCATGGATGTATGCGAATGATGCACAGTTGAAGTATTATGAATTTTTACACAGGATATGGGGTTGAATCAATTTAGATTTTCAACTTGGTCCATGACATCTACGTCAAGGTGAAACTGGAAGTAACAGGGACATCGACAGCCCTAAATGTGTTTGGTAGTAGACGAAGCAGCGATGTAACACGATCCATCTTTTGCCCCAATTTTTTGCAAGATGGTTACTTCCATACTTCAACTTGACTCGATGAACCTTTTCGTAAAAGCGCAAGCTTGGTTCAACCCCATAACCCAGGGAATGACAATTTTGATCGCCAATACTTCATCAACAATTCATAGGGATGCAAAACTCGGGAATATGCATGCTATGCAAGGAAAATGTAATTATGAGATTGAGATGCCCGAAGAAACATCCTTTCTTAGTTAACCATATATTAGGTACCATGTTTAATCATTTTGTTTTTAAGTGAAATAGGTTTATGATCCCAACATGGTTGGCTCATGGTACCGAATATATGCAACTAAGAATGCAGCGTGAATTTTCGCGCTTTCTTTTTTTGTTTTTGTCAGTTGAAGGGGAAAACGCAAGGGTCAAGCATGAGCAAACATGAAAACAATTAGTATGCAATTTGTAGATCAAAAAAGTTTGTTGAACACATATGCATGATGATGCAATGACTCATGCAAAATGTGATGTGATAACGGACAAATGCAGGAACGATATGTTCATTATGATGCTGAAGAGATGTTTATGCGGTGCATGATATGAATGCATTTATGGACACAAGAGCCCGGAAAATCATCTCTCCTTACTTGCGCATTTGGGGGCGCAGTGCCCCATGTGTGCAGTTAAGAAGACGATATGGATCTTCCGACTTCCCACGACAAAAGATGAGACCCACATACAACGCATTTGTGACGGCATGATGCAGATGAGCAAAAGCGCAACAAGGGGATTTACACAGCATGGCAATATCCTCAAATAATCATACAACAAAGGCGTATATGACCTTTAGGTTATATGCATGACAGTGTTTAAAATGGCACGCAGCGTGTTTGCTCCGTGCGCCTATTTTAGGGACCTACAGGATAGTATCTAGGGTCTCTAATAACTACTCCCAATGCTTCATAACTCACACGACCGTTTTCTAGAGGTATCATCACTCAAGATAATAATATTGTGGCGGTATGGAATACCAGCGACAACATATTATAAAGAGAGAAAGCTCTAGACGGGGTTTCACTATTATCAAGCAAGTCAGAGACCTAGCATGATGATAGATTCACCTCCACTCCTTAGATTCCCATGAACCCGGGTATAGGGCCCCTTTTTTCACTCAAACCCGTGGGTGCTTAGAATGCAGTGTAAAAATGTGGAAAAGTCAGCAGCTGTTACATTTTACACAGCTCAATAAATGCACACACAAAGTTTCACAATTCCACAATTCCTTAAAATAGGCCTAACTCACAAAAAGGTCCCCAGTGGAGTCGCCAACTGTCGCAACGTGCCCTTTTGCGGGCGAGCGAGGCGAGGCTCACGGGTGCGCTTTCGAAAGGAGGAAAGATGCACGTAGTCGCCACCAACGTTTATTTGTGGAAAACGTCGGGAAAACCGAAGGAAACCGGTCAAAATGAAAATTCTAAGTTCGGGAGTTGTATTTACATTTGAGGAAGGTATTAGCACCTCTCACGTTTGTCTCAAAGGACAACAGCCTATTTTTTAGAATTGTGAAATTGTGTTATCTTTAACTTTTATTTCTTTTTATTTTTTGAGGTCGACAAAAGCGGGGCTTTTGCTCCTACGTACCCTCATTTGGAGAAGAAACCAGACCTACGTAGTTCTTTCTTAAGAGTGAATCAAGCGATTCTTTTTACTATGAAAGGTGATCATTTTGAGGCGTTGGACCTTAAAAATGATCCATTTACTTGATAAAGAAAACTGAAATGATAAACTTTCAAAACCCTATTTTTTGTGGATGAGCTTGACTAGGCGAGTTGATTTTAGCCTTAGTTTCACTTTAGTTATTAGTCAATTCAATTAAGAATGAGAAATCCCAAAGAGAAAAACGTCCGATTGATTTTTCGCTTTGTTTTACTAAAAGGTATTTTTTGATTATTATATTATTATTTTACCTCTTTTTTTATTTCCAACGTGGTTACGGCACGACCGAACAGTCGGAATTCATTTTAACAGAAATTAACGGATGATACAATTCAAATGATCGGTGAAAATTTATTTTATTTTTAGATTAGGCGAGAAATGACTTAAATAAATGACTGAAGCACGTCAAAAGGGGGTATAGAGAGCGAATGAAAATGAGAATAAAAATACATGAAACAAAATGTGGACCACCACGGGTACATAGAATGAATTGAAAAGCTTGGTTTGGGGTACTTACCAGTTGAAGACTGAAGAAAACGAAGAACGAACGATGAATGTCGAAGAACGGTTGAAAATCTTCGCGTAATTACTCACGGAAACGTTACGGAAGCGCCTCGACTTGGATTTTCATCACGGAAACAATTTTCCTCAGCAATTTCGAGAGAATAAGAAGTGCCAAGAAGGTTGAACCCCTTCTCCCTTCACTCCTCCCCCTATTTATAGCAAAATAGGGGACGAGCTTGCCACCCAGCTCACCAGGCGAGCTCAGCTCGCCCAGGCGAGCAAGGTTGCTTCCTCCAGAAGCAACAGCCTTCTGGAGGAAGAATCTGGAAGGCCCAAGTGGGCCGATTGCTATTTGTACCCCCTTTTTACTAAATGCACCCCCCTTTACCTTTTTTGGTAATTCTTTTTCCGTAACGTTATGAAACTTTACGAATTTCGTAACGATACTTATTTTCCTTCCGCAAGGTTACGAATCCTTATAGATTATGTATCTACTCTTTTTTTGCTTTTGAAGAAGTTACGAAAACTCACGGATTGCGAAAAAACACCTCCTTTCGACTTCCGTCACATTACGGAATTTTCACGGATCGCGTAAGCCTGCTTCCTATTGATTTTCGGCACGTCTCGGGACTTCACATATTGTGCAACAAAGGGTGCCAAATATCTCGAAGCGGCCAATCAAAGGTTGTATATCATCAAATAATAATCCCCGGAAGAAATTAGGGTATGACAATATTTTATAAATTCTTAAAAATTATTTAATTTGATAAAATATCATTACACACAACTGAAATTTATAATTAATAAATAATCATAATATATTATATTATAATTAAAATTCATAATTGATAAATAGTTTTGAACATATAAATTATATTTTAGATTTATGATAAACAATAAATGTTTCTTATGACACAATGTTATTTTTCACTATCAATAATTTATTTTAAAAAATATTTATATTCAGTGTCGAAATAAATATGAAAATGATAGATCGAAAGAGATAAAAAGGTTAAGAAAAATCTCCAAAAACATTGAAATTAAATAAAAATTCTTAAAAATACCGTTGTTGATGAATAACCCATAAGAATGATCTCATTAAAAATAATTTTTATAATTAATTTATAAAGCTGATAGAGGAACATAAAGTTATTTATATTGTAATTCACAATTTTTTGGTTATTGATAAATTTTTTTTTCTAAAGCTAAGACTTAATTCTTCATTGTTTGGCATCTACATTTTACTAAATGAGTGATTTTAGTACATGTTATTGATATTCAACCCAACAGTTAATTTAATATTAAATTCAATTGCGTTAAGTAACACGGATTTCATTCAAACACATATTTTGTTTGGCCTAGCCAAATAGAGATGACAAGGTTTGAATTCACTACCTTATACCTTTTTATTTGTGGGGGGCAACTATGTTATTGGTATGAAGGATCTATGGATTTTATCAAAGACAAGACTTTGTCATTTTTTTTATCCATAAAACTCGAATACGAGATAATATTTAAGAGTATCGAGTCGAGTTCCACTCAAACCTACAACTTATTGGCATTATCCTATGCTATAACACCATGAATAAATTGATATGTGTGTGTATACATAGTTCCCCACACATTTAGGTATATATAATATATTTTTTAAACATACATAAAATAATTTAATATATCTAGCATAGGATAACACAATGAACCAAGGTTCAAATCTCGCAAAGAGAGATGCCCAAATTTAATTTATAAAATCATGCTAGCTCATTCATGTTGGGAGAGGTGATCGATTGTACCCCAACCAAGATTGTCTCCATAGGAACAACATACATGTAGGAGACCAATCAAAGATAAAAAGTAGTTGTTTGAGATAATTGAGAAACGAAATTTTGAATTAGCTAGTTGTAAAAGAAAATTAATTTGGAATTTGAATTAAAACATATATTTCAAAAAATTAAAAATTAAATGTTCAAAAAATAAGATTGGAACAAAACATATGCATGTGGCTTTATGAGAGTTCTCAAAATACTCTAGCTCAATAATAGCTCCTTAAAATTATTTTATTCATGAATTAAGATTCTAAATTATAATGCAACGGTACATTATCTTAAATATTGAATTCGATCGGATCATTACATTAATTGATGTCCTCATATGAGTTTTCAGGTTTCACATATTTATAGGAGTATAGTTCGTGTCCATATGCTTTGGCTAATAATGGAGTCAATTGTAGAATAGATATCACTTGGTGGGAATCTATTCCTTCACTTATTAGGGTTCCTTTTTTTTTTTAGCAAAAGGTGTGGAATCCCTTTGTTTTGCTTTTGTTAATTGTTGTTCACAAGTCTTAGTCTACCTCATGTTTGCTAAAAAAAAATTACAAACAATAAGATTTTAAGAAACACAATTTAACTTTGCCTATGTGTTTTCCTATGTATCTACAAATGTTTGCGCTAACAAGAATGAGAGGAATGACAGATTAATCAAAACTGTTGTTTGAAAATGGAGCAATAAAAAGATTAATTAGTTCAATGAAAGATTTTTTTAATAAAACAATAAATGATGCAATAGAAAAAATATTTAATGTTTCGTTGATATTCTATAATGACTATAAAAATGGTTTTTTTTTTCAAAGTCAAATAAAATGAGACGGAGGAAATATAAATTTAAAGTTTTTTTTATCAAATTGAGATCAGCGTCCTTTTACATCTTTTAGTGTGTATGCAAAAAATATTTTATTTGAAGAAAAAAGTGAAAAAAATACATCGGTACTTGATAAAAAAAAATACTAGAGAGAAAATTAATGAAGAAAAGATGAAGAATCTTGTTCGTAAGGGATAAAAAGGAAAAATCAATAAAAGAAAAGTAAAAAAATAAGAAAGACATTAAAAAATGTGAGAAATTCATTGACAAAATCTAAACTAAATGAATCATTCAATACGTACCAAATTAATATAATGCTTATTATGAAATGAATATAATAATAATAATAATTTGACATTAAACTATGAAGTGATAAATACTTGAAAGAAGTGCTTTGTCAGCTATAGTGATCATTCTTAGCTCGAACATAATTGTCTTCCGTAAATGATACTTATAGATTTTATAACAACAAAAAAATATTTTCCTTAACGTCAAAGTAATACAAAAATGAAAGGGTAATAAAAATAATAGAAAAAGAAAATTTAAGGATGAAAAGATGAAGAATCTTTTTCTAAAGGGATAAAAAGGAAAGGTCAATAAAAAGAAAAGAAAAAAAAACAAACATTAAAAAAATAAGAGAAATACATTGAAAAATATTAACTAAATAAATCCATATGCTAAATCTCATTCTTGTCGATAAATAATATAGTTCTATGTTACCAACATATTTTATATAACGGAAAATATCTTAAGTCATTTTATTTCATTCACAAACATAGTTGCTACTTATTCCAAATTTGTTGTTGAGTTTTCACATGTTCGCAAGCTGATTTTTCACAATTTATCATAGTTGGTTATGACTTTGATCTATTGACACTTGTAACAACCTTTTGCATGTCCTAAATTAAGTAGATTTTCCCCTTAGATGTACAGATGGTAGAAACTTAGTGAAGTCACGAACAAGATCACGGTGACCCTCAAAAATTGTAGCAACCTAGAGAAGTTGAATATATATGAGTAAAGTAAATGAAAATGATAAGGAAATTAAGAAGAAAAAATTAATATGTTGAAATGAATATACATCGACAACACTTACCTCATGGTATGTATCATAAATAGTGACTCCATTATTTTTGTACTTAAGAAGTATATTTAGAAATGACTTGTAAACATGATCTTTGTTTTCAAATCGATCCTGCATTAAACAAAACCAATCAAACTTAATGAAGTTGTTCAATTTATATTTATACAACAAAACCAATACTCTCTTTGTTGCATAATAAGTGTCGTCTTAGACTTTTTTACTCAGACCAAGAAGAGTCAATAAATAGATGAAAGTGTGTGTGTGTGTGTGTGTATTATAATGTGTTTTCTTTTCTTACATAAACCTACCATATTCAACAAATCCTTCTTTGTAACATCTAGTTTTACCATCAAATTTAATTAACTTGTATTTATTTCATGCATTGCCATGGCATTATCAAACCTAACAACTTTTTATGCCCGACTAAAATCATCCCCAATGTCCCATGTCATATGAGATGCCTAAAATTTAAGAATTTTGTCACCTGAATCTTCTTCAAATATTTCGAAGCATTTCCAAACCCATCCTCACCCTCATCTAGAAGTAAGATTTCATATCCCTTTGGCAAAAACTTGTTGAATCCCAAAATCAAATCCCCATGGTCTTTAAGAATCTCCTCCATTTTTTCTACGACAATCCCAACATCAATTCTGCAAATGAATAAAAGATAATAAATTAATATTTGTTAACAAAATCATGACCCCTCCCCCTCCTATTAAAAACAACAATAGAAGATAGAAAGATGGAAAAATGCACGCGGGCGTGTGTGTGTATATATTATGTGGAGAATTGAAAGGTAGATTGTTGTTCAACTTGTTCATACCTATGAAATTTGTAATCTTTCATGACATCCATAAACTTGTCAAACTTTTCTCTGCTGTCGTGAAATGCACATTGTACTTCCTTAATATATTGTAGGGCATCCATTATAGTAATTTTTTTACCAGATACACTCATTATTTGATATTGAAAAAAAATGCCTGAGCATTACAAAAAGTACAAACCAATTAAAATAAAATCTATTAGAAACATACATACATACATATATATATATATATATATATATATATATATATATATATATAGATGATCACAAGTCACAAAGTCAATAATTTTTACCAAAACCATGAAAAACTCAATCATTTAACTAAAGATGCAATATTTGTTTCGTTAACTACAAGAATTAAGAATAATAAAACATGATAGCAATGTATGAAACAAATTTAAAACAACAAAAATAAATGTACTTAATAGAATTGAAATATCAATAATTTAAAAATTGATCATGAGGAAGAGCCAAATATCCTAACATGAATACCAAGAAAAAAATATTCATTAGATCAATGAGTAGTTTGAGGTCGGGAGGATTAAAAAAAAATGAAGAAATTGTAAACTTCTCAATTTGTAGAGTCTTATATGTTTTGAATATTTATTAAATTAAATTTTATACCAGAAAACTATAAATATAATTAACAACATAAATCAAATTCAAAATATATAGGAAGATTATAAATTTTTTCTACATTTGAAAGATTATCAAAATAGTATAAATTGATATAACATAAAGCTTTCTCCTGCTCTTTCTATCTTTTTATACATAATGGTAAACATTACATATTAATTTACATAAAATGCAAGAAAATAAAGAAGAATAATTTTTTCTCCCTCAAAATATTTTATAAAAGATTCTATCTATTTCTTTTCCTATTCCTATGTTGATTAGTTAAAAAAAAAACATTCCTAACACTTTCTTTCCATTCATACCAAATAGTATTGTAGTTAAATTGGCCATATGAAAAGGAGGAGTGAAGCATGAAAAAGAACTTGGAGAATTTGTCAAGGGATATCTTATGATATAAAATATTCCCAAAAATTTTATTTTTAATTGTGCAAATGATATGATGTGGTTCATGTAAATGATCTCATTTAATGGGATAAGGCTATGTTGTTGTGTTTTCATTGTATACCTAAATAAACTTTTGAGTTTACAAACCAACATGAGTAGGGACAGTAAAAAAAAATCACATATAGTACTAATTAATTGACAAAGGTGTATCTTGACTGTTAAACAATTTGATCAAAACTCATTCTTATAGTTTTAAAAACAAGAAAACTACGAGTCCTCCATTTTGCCCAAAACACTACAAACCAAATTGTTATCACGGTAACTCATTCTAATCATTGCAACTTGGCAAACCCACGAATTGTGAGAAGTTCGAAGGAGAGTCATTATATTGTGCAAAATGAATACCCCACCAGCTAAAGTAACTGCACCAAACTCTAGAGAAAAAAATTGCATTCAAAGAACAAGTGCCAAGTATATTTACAGTCAAAACACATCCCACACACAATACTTCATTGTCATTGATGGTATTCTTGTGAGATAAATTCAAAAATCAGGGTATCTTATCTAGTGTTGGTTTCCAAGCAATAAGCTTGCACACTCAAAGGGACATCTCACCTATATCTTTATGAAAAACTATCATGTACATCTGTCCATTACACAAAAATAACACCATCCAAGCAAACTTAACTGAGTAAAGACTAGTTCTCTCCTTCTTCCATACCAATATGTCCTCCTCACTCAGAATCAAATTAATACTTCTAAAGTCATGACCTTTTTTTATCTAAGCAAATTATTATATTTATTTCTCCTAATGATATAGAGATTTCTCCATTCCCATCTCCACAATCAATTTCCCTCCCTCCGGTCACCTAAACCTAACACCCTGGCTTTTATGGCTACTACAAGGTTGTATAATCTAGTATACTTCCTATATGTGAAAATAAAGCACTTTCACCCAAAGGTCTTGAGAAAATAAAAGTATCCCCTAACCCCCCAACCCCCACCCACCTTCTAACAAACTCAAATGCCAGATTCTTTCTTCCCTCTCATAGTTACTCTTTGATATCCCGTATCACAATTATTCTTGATTTCTCTTCCTTCTGAACCACCATTTTTTCAATAATGCTAAATTAAAATACCCTAATTTTTTTCACCCCAGGTCAGTCTTCCTCCTTTTTCCTTACACACTTGCTCTCAAGCTACCCAATGTACTTCCCTAACACCCTCACCATAAAAAATTAAATAAAGATTCAAGTAAAGAGATGATACCTTTTGAGCCTTGAACCAATAACTAAGGTAGACCAGGAGGAACAATGCGGCCGCTTTGCTACCTATGCAAATGTGATTGCTAATCCACTACTTCATTTTATTTCCCACTACATCCACTAAAGGTCTTCAAGCAAACCCAACCCTAAGGGCTGTTTTGGGGAGCGACGACACTAGGCCCATGACTGAAGAAGGGCCCAAAATTAAACCAATAATGTGAAGGAAAAATATGTGTTTAACTTTGCCTATGTGTTTTCCAATGTATCTACAAATGTTTGTGTTAACAAGAATGAGAGGAATGACAGATTAATCAAAACTATTGTTTGAAAATGGAGCAATAAAAAGATTAATTAGGTCAATGAAATATTTTTTTAATAAAACCATTAATGATGCAATAGGAAAAATATTTAAGGTTTCGTTGATATTCTATAATGACTATAAAAATGGATTTTTTTTTCAAAGTCAAATAAAATGTGACGGAGGAAATATAAATTTAAAGTTTTTTTTATCAAATTGAGATCACCAACCTTTTAAATCTTTTAGTGTGTATGCAAAAAATATTTTATTTGAAGAAAAAAGTGAAAAAAATACATCGGTGTTTGATAAAAAAAAATAGTAGAGAGAAAATTAATGAAGAAAAGATGAAGAATCTTGTTCGTAAGGGATTAAAAGGAAAAATCAATAATAGAAAAGTAAAAAATAAGAAAGACTTTAAAAAATGTGAGAAATTCATTGACAAAATCTAAACTAAATGAATCATTCAATACGTACCAAAATAATATATTGCTTATTAAGAAATGAACATAATAATAATAATAATAATAATTTGACATTAAACTGTGAAGTGATAAACACTTGAAAGAAGTGTGCTGTCAGCTATAGTGATCATTCTTAGCTTGAGCATAATTGTCTTCCGTAAATGATACTTATGGATTTTATAGCAACAAAAAAAATAGTTCACTTAACGTCAAAGTAATAAAAAAATGAAAGGGTAATTAAAATAATCGAAAAAGAAAATTTAAGGATGAAAAGATGGAGAATCTTTTTCTAAAGGGATAAAAAGGAAAGGTCAATAAAAAGAAAAGGAAAAAAAAAAGACATTAAAAAAATAAGAGAAATGCATTGAAAAATATTAACTAAATAAATTCTTATGCTAAATCTCATTCTTGTCACTAAATAATATAGTTCTTTGGTACCAACATATTTTATATAAAGGAAATTATCTTAAGTCATTTTATTTCATTCAACAAACATAGTTACTACTTATTTCAAAATTGTTGTTGAGTTTTCACATGTTCACAAGCTGATTTTTCACAATTTAACATAGTTGGTCAAGTCTTTGATCTATTGACACTTGTAACAACCTTTTGCTTGTCCTAAATTAAGTAGATTTTCCCCTTAGATGTTCAAATGGCAGAAACTTAGTGAAGTCACGAACAAGATCACGGTGACCCTCAAAAAGTGTAGCAGCCTACACTATTAGAAATTACACTTTCAACATCGGTTATTTAGGGCATTCTACATCGGTTCTAAAACCGATGTTGAAAGTGCCGATGTTGAATGTATCATTGTTAACATCGGTTTTCAAAAACCGATGTTAACATAAATACAATAACATTGGTTTTCTAAATACCCAATGTTAAACACAATGAACTGTAACAAAAAAAAGTGTATGCATGACGAAAGTTGACATCGGTTTTGTAGTGAAACCGATGCTAATGTTATATATTGACATCGGTTCTGTAGCAGAACCAATGTTAATGTAATATATTAATATCGTTTTTCTATCAAAACCGATGTTGATATATTACATTTACATCAGTTTCAGTAGAAAACCGATGTCAACGTTGATGATGCATATACTTATTTGTTGTACTTTGTATATAACATTGATTATTCATAGATAACCGATGTTAATATACAAACGGTAACATTGATTATGTATAAATAACCTATGTTAATATAGAAACGGTAACATCGGTTATGTATAAATAACCGATGTTAATGTACAAAAGTTAACATCGGTTTTGTGTATGACCGATGTTATGGTTCATGTTGACATCGGCTTTTGTAAATAATCGATGTTGTTTACCATATTAACATTGGATTTTGTTAATAACCGATGTTGTTTTCAAGTTTTTTTTTATATAAAATTTTTGTTTTTACAATAAACCCAAAATTGTACCTGTAAAATGCAATTTCAAGCCCAATTCACAGCAAATAAACATTTTATTCTGCTTTCAAGCAGTTTTAATAATAATAAACATCAAATAATTGATTTATCATAAAGAACAATCATCAAATGAATTCACTGTTCATATTACATAGGAAATGTCAAAAATGTTAAACCAAGTAAACTAAGCTAAAGTTAATGTCCCTAAATCCTAGGTCTGATCTCTAACTAAGAGATAATAGTGTGCCCACTGGATCTGCAATGCCTTTAATCTCTCTGGCTCCAATGGTCTAGGATCGTTAAAATACTGCATGATGAAATAAATCATAATAAGTTAATAATGTAATACAAATTATAAAAAAAATTGTTTTTGTTTGAAATAAATGTACCGCTTCCCAGTTATTCCTAAAAGTTCCTAAAATGATTGTGGACATCCAGTGCATGACATAGTATCCGCACTCAGTACTTCCTTTTTGTCTATTACACTAAATACATAATGAAATTTGGATATTAATTAAACAACTAGTGTACAGACACATAAAGAAATATATATAAGTGGAAGTTTTATGTAAATGACGTACCTTGACGATAATCCACCTAGCAGGAGCCTTTGATTTAGGCTGTGGAGCATCATCAAGACCTTTTAAAGCACTGTTCCATATGAGTAACAATTAAAAATTGGTGTTGTACGTTGAGATATGTCAATGCAAATGTATTGAAAAAAACACTAACATGTTAATAATCCCCTTAAGGTAGTTGTCTGGCCTGTTATACAATGAACAAAACCAGACAACTAGGTGTTCCTTGGGCAGGATGACCACCATCTGCCAGTGTCCGCTGCAGTGGAGACGAATATGGGTTAGTATATTAGTAAACATTAATTAAATTCAGTTATTTTGTGTGACTTACCCATTTAGGTAGACTCCAAGATAGACATCGCGTTTTGAACTTTGCATCCAAATCTTTATGTAACTTTCAGACTCAAACTGCGATTGCCCAGACCTCTGAATGGACTGTGGCTCGAGGAATCCATAGATATCAGAATTCCCCGCTCGCATACTTGTTTCAGTGAAATGCCTGTTTATGTTAAGTCAAAGTTAAATATTTATGAAATGAAAGCAATAACTTCAGCAATTAAAAGTAATATAAAATGACTTATAAAATCCACAACTGTAACACTGATATGCTGAGACATTGACCACCGTGTACGATTTCGGAGAGGTCTTCGTCTTTATGTATAGCGGGAAATCTGGATTAAAGACCCCGAATACGGTGGCATCCCATGTAACCTGATAAGGCCTCAAGAAAAGCTCTGGGATGGTCATTGTCATCAGATAAAGTGGATCATCGACCTCTGGATCGGGCTTTGGAGGTGGTTTTGCCGATCACACAGCTACTTGATCATGAAACAAAGTTAAATGGCCTAATTTGAGGCATGCTGGATGAATTAATTTTAAAATAAGAAACATATAGTAAGAGTAAAGTCGTGATGCTAGTAAAATTTATTCAACTATTATTTAACAAATCCCAACGGTGGGAATGTGAGAAAATGAGTTTCTAACCGGTTGTCCAAATTTCACGATGATCAAATAGTTAACGAGTCTTGGATCATAGTTTTATTGGAACAGGTTTGAGTGTACGTGAGAAAAAGAGAAAGTTTTGGGACAACGGGAAAAGAAAATGAATTTGAGAGGAAAAGAGAGCGTAGAAACCTATAGTAAATATAATACTGAGCTAATATGTCTTTATTTATAACTAAGATATTTTCAGTCTACTATTTACTATTTATTTTATTTTATTTTATTATTTTATAAAAAGAAACTTTATTTTACACCTTATCAAATGAATAAATAAAATCTCCATTTTATTTCTTAAGAACATATATTTATTTTATTTACCTTAAAACCATTATTTTAATAAATAAAACTATTTCTTTTTATTTATTCAACTAAAAACACTTCATTCTTTTCCTAAAACTCTATTGATTTTTAAATAAAGTCATTTTTAATTTCTGTTACAAAAAATGGGAAGTTCCAATGTAAAACCTGACTTTTTTTTTTAAATGCACTTTTGTTCATGTTTTTTTTTTTTTGTGTTTCTATACTATAAATGCAAACTATCTACAAGCTTTGTTAGTTTCCACCAAAGAACTAAGCTAGCCAAGTTTAGTGTAGTCTCTCTTTTCAATCATGTTCTTGTATATGCAAAACTCGAATCTGAGATGCTGGTTAATGGATCTAAACTCCGTTTCACTTGAACCAACATAATGTTGGTTGAGATTCATGGTTTATATTTATTTCTAGAATGAAAAATTTAAAAAGAATTATAAATATAAAATTAAAACATCTATTAATTAAGATATTAAATTTTATTGAAAAAATTAAACAAGTTTAGGTATACATGAGTAATATCTAGAATATTAATAATTGTTTCTATTATTGTACCTTTATAATAAATAGTCAGAGACATGTCCAAAAAATGTTTTTGATGAAAAAAAATACTACTCATTAAATTCAATAATAAAATATTAATTACCTTTAACAAAAATAGTTGATAACTATCAAATTTTAAAATAAATTTATTAATTAATAATGTAATTTATCAAAATATTTTAAATTTAATATCAGTGGTAAGTTTTGTAAAGAGGCCTACAAATTTTGTAGTTCATTCTCTCACAAAGGGGTCAATCTTGTATGCTAGCTAGCTCTCAAATCTTTGATCAAGTCATTCTATTTCCTCTATGTATTTCTGCACTTATTTTGCATGAAATGACATAAATATATTTCCATAAAAAAATATTTTGATACTTCTAAATTAAGTTTTTTCTTAATTTTATCTCCTTAAAAATTTGTTTTGATTTTTGCTTATCAGATAATATTTTAAATTTACAATAAACCAATATTTTTATATTTTTTTATTTAGTACCATTAATTTTGATTTTGTTTTAATCTATATTATCAATTAATAATATTAATGATTGATATAACAATGACATTTATAAGCCATTAACTAGTCACGCATCATGACAACAAATGAGTTTTTTGTTAATTTTGATTTTAAATCTCTCATAAAATAATTTGGCATCATCAACAATTTTGAACAAATGAAGAATTAAAAACATAACTTGCCAAATAAAATTACACATGTCAAAGTAATTGATGACATAACAAGTCTAACTTTCTTGCTGGTAGTAGGGACTAAAAAAATATTAGACACTAAATAAAAAATATTAGAAGACTATAGTAAAAAACATCATATTTTATAAATTCTTAAAAATTATTTAATTTGATAAAATATCATTACACACAACTGAAATTTATAATTAATAAATAATCATAATATATTATATTATAATTAAAATTCATAATTGATAAATAGTTTTGAACATATAAAATATATTTTAGATTTATGATAAACAATAAATGTATCTTATGACACAATGTTATTTTTAACTATCAATAATTTATTTTAAAAAATATTTATATTCACTGTCGAAATAAATATGAAAATGATAGATCGAAAGAGATAAAAAGGTTAAGAAAAATCTCTAAAAACATTGAAATTAAAAAAATTCTTAAAAATACCGTTGTTGATGAATAACCCATAAGAATGATCTCATTAAAAATAAATTTTATAATTAATTTATAAAGGTGATAGAGGAACATAAAGTTATTTATATTGTAATTCACAATTATTTGGTTATTGATAAATTTTTTTTTCTAAAGCTAAGACTTAATTTTTCATTGTTTGGCATCTACATTTTACTAAATGAGTGATTTTAGTAGATGTTAATGAAATTCAACCCATCACTTAATTTAATATTAAATTCCTAATTGCGTTAAGTAGCACGGATTTCATTCAAACACATATTTTGTTTGGCCTAGACAAATAGAGATGACGAGGTTTGAATTCACTATCTTATACCTTTTTATTTGTGGGGGGCAACTATGTTATTGGTATGAAGGATCTGCAGATTTTATCAAAGACAAGACTTTGTCATTTTTTTTATTCATAAAACTCGAATACGAGATAATATTTAAGAGTATCGAGTCGAGTTCCACTCGAACCTACAACTTATTGGCATTATCCTATGCTATAACACCATGAATAAATTGATATGTGGGAGTATACATAGTTCCCCACACATTTAGGAATATATAATATATTTTTTAAACATGCATAAAATAATTTAATATATCTAGCATAGGATAACACAATGAACCAAGGTTCAAATCTCGTAGAGAGAGATGCCCAAATTTAATTTATAAAATCATGTTAGCTCGTTCATGTTGGGGGAGGTGATCGATTGTACCCCAACCAAGATTGTCTCCATAGGAACAACATACATGTAGGAGACCAATCAAAGATAAAAAGTAGTTTTTTGTGATAATTGAGAAACGAAATTATGAATTAGCTAGTTGTAAAATAAAATTAATTTGGAATTTGAATTAAAACATATATTTAATAAAATTAAAAATTAAATGTTCAAAAAATAAGATCGGAACAAAACATATGCATGTGGCTTTATGAGAGTTCTCAAAATACTCTAGCTCAATAATAGCTCCTTAAAATTATTTTATTCATGAGTTAAGATTCTAAATTATTATACAACGGTTCATTATCTTAAATATTGAATTCAATCGGATCATTACATTAATTGATGTCCTCATATGAGTTTTCAGGTTTCACATATTTATAGGAGTATAGTTTGTGTCCATATGCTTTGGCTAATAATGAAGTCAATTGTAGAATAGATATCACTTGGTGGGAATCTATTCCTTCACTTATTAGGCTTCCTTTTTTTTTTGTGTGCAAAAGGTGTGGAATCCCTTTGTTTTGCTTTTGTTAATTGTTGTTCACAAGTCTTGGTCTACCTCATGTTTGCTAAAAAAAATTACAAACAATAAGATTTTAAGAAACGCAATTTAACTTTGCCTATGTGTTTTCCTATGTATCTACAAATGTTTGTGTTAACAAGAATGAGAGGAATGACAGATTAATCAAAACTATTGTTTGAAAATGGAGCAATAAAAAGATTAATTAGGTTAATGAAATATTTTTTTAATAAAACAATTAATGATGCAATAGAAAAAATATTTAAGGTTTCGTTGATATTCTATAATGACTATAAAAATGGATTTTTTTTCAAAGTCAAATAAAATGTGACGGACAAAATATAAATTTAAAGTTCTTTTTATCAAATTGAGATCACCATCCGTTTACATATTTTAGTGTGTATGCAAAAAATATTTTATTTGAAGAAAAAAGTGAAAAAAATATATCGGTGTTTGATAAAAAAAATAGTAGAGAGAAAATTAATGAAGAAAAGATGAAGAATCTTGTTCGTAAGGGATAAAAAGGAAAAATCAATAAAAGAAAAGTAAAAAATAAGAAAGACTTTAAAAAATGTGAGAAATTCATTGACAAAATCTAAACTAAATGAATCATTCAATACGTACCAAATTAATATATTGCTTATTAAGAAATGAACATAATAATAATAATAATTTGACATTAAACTGTGAAGTGATAAATACTTGAAAGAAGTGTTTTGTCAGTTATAGTGAGCATTCTTAGCTCGAACATAATTGTCTTCCGTAAATGATACTTATGGATTTTATAGCAACAAAAAAATATTTCCCTTAACGTCAAAGTAATAAAAAAAATGAAAGGGTAAAAAAAATAATAGAAAAAGAAAATTGAAGGATGAAAAGATGGAGAATCTTTTTCTAAAGGGATAAAAAGGAAAGGTCAATAAAAAGAAAAGGAAAAAAAAAAGACATTAAAAAAAAAAGAGAAATGCATTGAAAAATATTAACTAAATAAATCCTTATGCTAAATCTCATTCTTGTCGCTAAATAATATAGTTTTTTAGTACCAACATATTTTATATAAAGGAAAATATCTTAAGTCATTTTATTTCATTCAACAAACATAGTTGCTACTTATTTCAAATTTGTTGTTGAGTTTTCACATGTTCACAAGCTTATTGTTCACAATTTAACATAGTTGGTTATGTCTTTGATCTATTGACACTTGTAACAACCTTTTGCTTGTCCTAAATTATGTAGATTTTCCCCTTAGATGTACAGATGATAGAAACTTAGTGAAGTCACGAACAAGATCACGGTGACCCTCAACTTAGTGAAGCCTACACTATTAGAAATTACACTTTCAACATCGGTTATTTAGGACATTCTACATCAGTTCTAAAACCGATGTTAAAAGTGCCGGTGTTGAATGCATCATCGTTAAGATTGGTTTTGAAAAACGGATCTTAAAATAAATACAATAACATTGGTTTTCTAAATACCCAATGTTAAACACAATGAACTACAACAAAAAAAGTGTATGCGTGACGAAAGTTGACATCGGTTTTGTAGTGAAACCGATGTTAATGTTATATGTTGACATCGGTTCTATAGCAGAACCAATGTTAATGTAATATATAAACATCGGTGTTCTATCAAAACCGATGTTAATATATTACATTAACATCAGTTTTAGTAGAAAACCAATGCCAACGTTGATGATGCATATACTTATTTGTTGTACTTCTTTGTATATAACATCGGTTATTCATAGATAACATATGTTAATATACAAACGGTAACATCGATTATGTATAAATAACTGATGTTAATATAGAAACGGTAACATCGGTTATGTATAAATAACCTATGTTAATGTACAAAGTTAACATCGGTTTTCTGTATGACCGATGTTAAGGTTCATGTTGACATCGGTTTTTGTAGAAAACTAAACTAAAGTTAATGTCCCTAAATCCTAGGTCTGATCTCTAACTCGGAGATAATAGTGTGCCCACTGGATCCGCAATGCCTTTAATCTCTCTGGCTCCAATGAACTAGGATCGTTAAAATACTGCATGATGAAATAAATCATAATAAGTTAATAATGTAATACAAATTATAAAAAAATCGATTTTGTTTGAAATAAATGTACCGTTTCCCAGTTATTCCTAAAAGTTCCTAAAATGATGGAGAACAGTGCTAGGCAATGACATTCGCGGGGCTCCAGACTCGAGGGTGGAGGACACATGAACAGCGCTAGGCAATGACATTCATGGGTCTCCAAATAAAAGTTTATTGGCAGGACCGAACGGTCCACCGGGTTTTTCCACCTAAAAGGAAAATATGTTTTTTGCAAAGAAAAATAAATCATTCGCGACAGCACCATATCTTAGAGAAACAATATACTTGTGCTAAGGGTAATCTTCCTTGTAACCGAGAATGAAGGGCAGGATGTCAACTTTTAGCTTTTAAATGAACATGCAGGGGAAACATTGGGCTAAGCTGAAAATAAATCACTCATAGTGTATAAAACTCACACAGGCAAGTGCTTTATCCTATTCCCAAACCATAACTGCACCATGACTCTATTTTGCACACGACTTCCTATCAAATCAAAGATCAAACGTACGATCACGGACCAATAGGATTTTCTCGAGGGTAGTGTTTTTGGAGAGGAAGCTGGGTGTTTCGGTCTTTTCCTCTTTGTTCATGTGGGGTGGGATATCGCCAGTCGAGAATGGCAATCTGAAAGGAAGAGACACCAAAAATGGGTTTCCCTTTGCTGGCAGTCACTTACCTTGCCGAGAATTTATCTGGTCTGAAGATTTTCCATTCCCTTTCTTTCATTGACCCAAAATTATTCTGTTGCCTCCGCTCTTTTCCATTTTCACTTCCCTTCGACCTTCGATCGGGAATCCTTCCTTTTCTTTTTTATTGTTCTTTTCTTTATTTTCATCTTTTTCTTTTTCTTTCTTTCCATTTATTCCTTTTCTTTCTTTTCACTTCTCCTTCCCCATCCCTTTGTTTGGGAAATCGGGTTTTAGCTTTCTATTCGCTATCCCTTGAGGAGATTCCGCTGTCCTTTGCTTCGGGGAAGGAATGAGGATTCTTTTTTATAGGCCAAGGTTCCAAAAGGTTCTAAGGTTGTGTCTCAATGGGGGCTTTTATCGTGGGAGCCCGATCTTGATATCTGGGGCGAAACAAATTTGGGTGTCAAGGTGTTGGTCTCGGGCCGACCTCCCATATCACTCCATAAGGCACGCGTGACAATGATGATTTGAAAACAACGTGCAAAATTAGTCCTGGCTACAGCCAGGTGGGCACTCAAGCATCCCGTTTATGGTATTGTGATACTACGGTTGGGAATTTACACAGACGGACCCAATGTTTCCAAATTATGTTCTTTCATCAATTCAATGAATTCATCCATTCTTATCTCGGTTTATTCCGGAAAATAAACTCTTAGCATCAATCCCTTGTTTCCAGAAGATATGTTTGCTCTTTACGAATGATTTATACTTCTTAACTATAACATCTCGACCTTCGCGGTCTTTCTTTCTTTTTCCTTTTTGTTTCATTTTTATATATTCACAAAATATACACCTATGGTCCTCTATGAAGAAATTTTCTTTGTATATCTACACTCATGTACATAACAAACTCTTTCTGTACATGCATACGATCAAACCCTATTTACATTCAAAGATTTTTTTGCTTTTCTCCAATGCACACCTATGGTTCATACAAAAGTTTCTTTATATATACTCGTTCACACACACAAGAATCCCTCTACACGTATTTTTTATAAAAACCCTTCTATGCACATTTTCCTTTTTCTTTATATACACAGACATTTTACTCACTACACTTCTCTCTTTTTTATCATGATTTTGGTTCATTTTATTTTTAGGACAACGTTCCTAAAATAAATAATTCTACGCGATTCCGGAATTTCTACAAACGCTATTGACAACAACAAAACAAGTACTGACGTAACAACTCAAATGATATGTATGTACAAAACAAAAGTCAATCAACACGAAACAAAAGTTAGTCCCTTAGTCAAACAAAAGATAGCATACAAATGATAAATGATGGAACATACGAATTTGGGGATCCCACGGTCATGTGGCTGCGCATGCCACCGGACTCTTGGGACACGGTAACAAAAAGTGGGGTGGTCGACAAAAGCAGGGCTTTTGCTCCTACGTATCCTCAATTTGTGATGAGGAACTCAGACCTACATAGTTCTTGATAACTGTGAGAGTAAAAATAGTCTCGGTGTTTTCTTCACCAAAATGCGAACATACTTTAGTAAAGAGACAAAACTTCCAACTGATCAGAGCAACATATGCTTTTTGGATGAAAAACAATGTGTCTATCGGGGAAGGAGAGTATGCTGATGAAATTTTCTCATAACCGTAAATGAGATTTTGGATGTTAGCATTTCGTTTCTAAATGACCATTTAGAGGAAACACTGGGTCCAACAAAGATAGGAGAAAATCACTCAAAGTGTATCAATCTCACACAGGTAAGTATTTTATCCTAATTCTAAACCATAGATATGTCATGACTTGATTTTGCAAATCATTTCCTATCAAATCAAAGATTACATGTGTGATCATGGATCAATAGGACTTATTTTGGGAATGGTTTTTAGGTGGGGAATTTGGCTTTGAGTGTTCTTAGCCTTTCCCTTTTCTGTTTTTGTTTAGTGTGAAGTGAACAAGTCACCAACGCACGAGATTTTGGTTGGCGGTTCAGGGATAAAGGGGATGTCCTACATTATTTCCATGATACACATGCAACAATGATGATTTGGAAATTTTATGCAAAACTGGTCATGCATGCACCCATGTGGACACTCAAGCATCAAGTTTTTATGGTCATGTAACACTAGGGCTCAGGATTCATTTTTCCTATTTTAAGTCAACCTAGTGTTTCCAACATATGTTCTTTTATCAAATCATGCATTCATCCGAGTCCATTTTGGGCGTTCAGAAAATTTTCACAGCATTCACTCTTCAGGTGTATACACATTTTTTTTTCAGAAACTGGTTAAGATCAGTAAAATCTTTCAAAGAAAAGTTGGAAATTATCTTTTTCACAAGCATGTTGTTTTTTAGCTAGACAACTTTTATTGTTTATTTTTTTCTTATTTTCTATTTTTTTTCTTATTCTTTTCTTGCTCGCTCTCTTTTTGCTTTTTTTTTCATGAGGTATTTTGCTACTTAAACATACGTATATTTTTGTGAGGTATTTTGCTATATACATGCGTGTCCAAGGTATCTTGCTACCTAAACATACATATATATGTTTTGTGAGATATTTTTGCTATATACATGCATATCCAAGATATCTTTCTACCTAAACATACATATATAAATTTTGTGAGGTATGACTACCTTCTGAGCTTGTGCTTGTTTTATTTAAATTCCTAGGATCATGAGCAAATAGGTGTGTCCTGCTATGACTTTAGAAACAAAAGCGATCAAATAACCAGTAGAGATTTAAAAGGTACTAGGTTGCCTCCTAGTAGCGCTTCTTTAACGTCTTGAGCTGGACGCCTTATAACTTGTCGGTCACGGACCTAGTACTTTGCTTACCTTTGGTTTTGGACTTGGTCGCCTATTGGTCAACCATGTGTCGTAAGCAACGCTCTAACCTTTTTGTGGATGAGCTGAGGTGAACTCTAGAGGTGATGGCAGTGCGTTTGTTGCCCGCTGTCGGCCATCCTCATGCTGTTGTGGTGTTTCGCCCTGCGCCTGCCTGGGGACGTAGTACTTCTTGATGAAAGCTCGATTAGTAGGGGGCCTGATGACCTTGTTGGGGGCGACAGGCACTCCGTAGAACTCACAGAGACCCGTAATTAGAGCTTGACAACTCCAAGACCCTGTTGGACTTCTTCGGGTCCACTGGGTGTCTTGCAGGCGCGATCCTTCCAAATAATAGATGAAATCAGAAATCAGTTGAGCGATGTGCATACTTACCTATGTCATGATGACGTGACCTTGCCGGGGGGAATGGGCACCCTGTAGGACTACAGAGGCCCGTAACTAGAGCTGGAAACCCCAGGGCCCTGTTGGACTTCTTCAGGTCCACTGGGTGTCTTGTGGGCACGATTCCTGCAAACAATAGATGACATCAAAAATCAATTGAACCATGTGCATACTTACCTATGTCATGATGACGTGACCTTGCCGGGGGGGAACGGGCACCCTGTAGGACTACAGAGGCCCGTAACCAGAGCTGGAAACCCCAAGGCCGTGTTGGACTTCTTTGAGTCCACTGGGCATCTTGTGGGCACGATTCCAACCGATACATCTGCAGTGGAGATTGGTATTATGGTCAATGGGCAAAATGTTGCTAAATAGCAACGTCATCCATATCCACGTAAGATTGGTCATGTTGGTGCGCATGATCCGCACTCGTCTTTTTGTAGCGGCACGGGTGAAATCTTGCCCCGGTATGCATAGTAGATGCGTGATAGTCTCCCTCTCTGGATGTGCTCGCACAGTTGGTTGCCCTCCAATATCAAGGGGTGGCCCAGGAACTGATAAAGGAAACTACTGGCCCCTTAACCAGGAGCGCAAGTCTCGGTTGAGCATCTAAGGGCAAAGGACCTTATATTCTCTTAAGGTGTAGATATGGAGTACACTGAAAATGAGGACGCGTAACCCTCTAAAGGCGAGGGCGTGCAGCCCTCTGCAGGCGAGGATGTGCAGTCCTCTGATGGCGAGGACATATAGTCCTCTAAAGGTGATAGGTACTAGTACCCAAGGGTCCACCCGTTGAGAAAACAAGAGATCGACTCATCGAGAGGGCAGGTCATCCAAAAAGATTGGACACGAGATGTAGGAAATCTATGCAGTTAACATGATTTTTAGGGATGCAGACGCATGCAACCTTTGTTGTGAAATTTGGTAATGCTGACCGCACATGAAACAATGCAATGCAATGGAAAGTTGTACAATGTTCAGGACATTCTTTCCCTATTTTGTGATTTTGATTTTGATTTAATTTTTTTGGAAAACACAGATTGACTGTCCTTTTGAAAAAGGTGATAATTCATGCAACCTTATCCTATCTTTTGTAAATCTCTCCGGGAACTCCCTCAGAGTGTATGTTCTATTTGATTTAGTCACTTGACCATTTTGGAGTGACGGCAATGGAGCCATTTGACGTTTAATCAATCTATTGAAATTCCAGGGTTTGTCTCCCCCTTTTTTTTTTTGTTTAAAAACATAGACGGGTGAGGACTTTTGATCTGCCCCTATGTTCACTTGAGGCTCATGCACGATGCCCCTTATTGCCCTAATGTAAGGATTTGAGGTACCAATTGTTATCTTTCATCATGACCCTGTAGCTGGGAACCTATTGGGTGAGAACTTCTAATCTGCCCCTAGGTTCGCTTGAGGTTTTTTGCATGGTGCCTTTCATTACCCCAGTGTAAGGCTTTGAGGTACAATTGTTGTCTTTCGTCATGACCTTGTAGCAAGGAACCTATTGGGTGAGAACTTCTAATCTGCCCCTAGGTTCGTTTGAGGTTTATGCATGGTGTCTTTCATTGCCCTAGTGTAGGGCTTAGAGGTACCAATTGTTGTCTTGTTTTCACAACCTCGTAGTGAGGAAGAATGAAAGAAGCAGTTGATTCTTGCAAAAAGAATTTTCCAAGGACGAGAAATAGTTGAAGGATTTTTCAGTTGATGGATTTAAGTCAAATGACTCCTATGTAGAAGCAAGATGTTTTGATGTCTTGATGATGCTAAAGGATCAAGTGCTTCTAAGTTTTATTCAAGACAAGAATCCAAGAAAATCAAGATATATGATCAAGTTGATCTCTAGAATCTTTAGGAAGAAGTTTCCAAATTGAAAAAACAAAAGGTTTGACCGAAGAATTCTATCACCTCAAATTGAGATTTTCTCTCTGGTAATCGATTACCGGCAGCTGAAAATGTTTATCACAGTCACTAGAATTTTGAATTCAAAATTTATAATGTGTAATTGATTACGCATGGATGGTAATTGATTACCAGCAGTTTATTG
Organism: Glycine soja; assembly: GCF_004193775.1. Taxonomy (NCBI): domain Eukaryota; kingdom Viridiplantae; phylum Streptophyta; class Magnoliopsida; order Fabales; family Fabaceae; genus Glycine; species Glycine soja. Next base: position 33,093,042 of record NC_041009.1, on the reverse strand, counting down.
AACGTTTTAATTCAAATTTTTAAAACCTGTAATCGATTACACAAGTCTTGTAATTGATTACCAGAGGGGATTTTCAGAATATAATTTCCAAGAGTCACATCTGTTCAAATGGTTTATGAATGGCCATCAAAGGTCTATTTATATGTGACTTGGAAACACGAATTCAAAGAGAGCTTTTATTGTCCAAAAAGTTTCATCCTCTCAAAAGATTAAGAGAGTTTTTCTGAACTAAAATGTCTTATCCCCTCAAAAAGATTCCTTGGTCAACCACTTGCATATTTAATAAGGAATTTTGATTGATCTTCATTTTACAATCCATCTCTTTTAAGAGAGATTTCTTCTTCTCTTCTTCTTATTTCTGAAAAGGGATTAAGAGTGACTCCATTATTTTTGTACTTAAGAAGTATATTTAGAAATGACTTGTAAACATGATCTTTGTTTTCAAATCGATCCTGCATTAAACAAAACCAATCAGACTTGATGAAGTTGTTCAATTTATATTTATACAACAAAACCAGTACTCTCTTTGTTGCATAATAAGTGTCGTCTTAGACTTTTTTACTCAGATCAAGAAGAGCCAATAAATAGATGAAAGTGTGTGTGTGTGTGTGTGTGTGTATTATAATGTGTTTTCTTTTCTTACATAAACCTACCATATTCAACAAATCCTTCTTTGTAACATCTAATTTTACCATCAAATTTAATTAACTTGTATTTGTTTCATGCATTGCCATGGCATTATCAAACCTAACAACTTTTTATGCCCGACTAAAATCATCCCCAATGTCCCATGTCATATGAGATGCCTAAAATTTAAGAATTTTGTCACCTGAATCTTCTTCAAATATTTCGAAGCATTTCCAAACCCATCCTTACCCTCATCTAGAAGTAAGATTTCATATCCCTTTGGCAAAAACTTGTTGAATCCCAAAATCAAATCCCCATTGTCTTTAAGAATCTCCTCCATTTTTTCTACGACAATCCCAACATCAATTCTGCAAATGAATAAAAGATAATAAATTAATATTTGTTAACAAAATCATGACCCCTCCCCCTCCCACTCCTATTAAAAACAACAATAGAAGATAGAAAGATGGAAAAATGCACGCGGGCACGTGTGTGTATATATTATTTGGAGAATTGAAAGGTAGATTGTTGTTCAACTTATTCATACCTATGAAATTTGTAATCTTTCATGGCATCCATAAACTTGTCAAACTTTTCTCTGCTGTCGTGAAATGCACATTGTACTTCCTTAATATATTGTAGGGCATCCATTTTAGTAATTTTTTTACCAGATACACTCATTATTTGATATTGAAAAAAATGTCTGAGCATTACAAAAAAAACAAACCAATTAAAATAAAATCTATTACAAACATATCTATATATATATATTTCTTAAGAACATATATTTATTTTATTTACCTTAAAATCATTATTTTAATAAATAAAACTATTTCTTCTTATTTATTCATCTAAAAAAACTTCATTCTTTTCCTAAAACTCTATTGATTTTTAAATAAAGTCATTTTTTACATGCACTTTTGTTCATTTTTTTTTTTGTATTTCTATACTATAAGTGCAAACTATCTACAAGCTTTGTTAGTTTCCACCAAAGAACTAAGTTGGCCAACTGTAGTGTAGTCTCTCTTTTCAATCATGGTCTTGTATATGCAAAACTCAAATCTGAGATGCTCGTTAATGGATCTAAACTCCGTTTCACTTGAACCAACATAATGTTGGTTGAGATTCATGGTTTGAATTTATTTCTAGAATGAAAAATTTAAAAAGAATTATAAATATAAAATTAAAACATCGATTAATTAAGATATTAAATTTTATTGAAAAAATTAAACAAGTTTAGGTATACATGAATAATATCTAGAATATTAATGATTGTTTCTATTACTGTACCTTTATAATAAATAGTCAAAGACATCTCCAAAAAAATGTTTTTGATGAAAAACAATACTACTCATTAAATTCAATAATAAAATATTAATTACCTTTAACAAAAATGGTTGATAACTATGAAATTTTAAAATAAATTTATTAATTAATAATGTAATTTATCAAAATATTTTAAATTTAATATCAGTGGTAAGTTTTCTAAAGAGGCCTACAAATTTTGTTGTTCATTCTCTCACAAGGTGGTCAATCTTGTATGCTAGCTAGCTCTCAAATCTTTGATCAAGTCATTCTATTCCCTCTATGTATTTCTGCACTCATTTTGCATGAAATGACATAAATATATTTCCATAAAAAATATTTTGATACTTCTAAATTAAGTTTTTTCTTAATTTTATTGCCTCAAAAATTTGTTTTGATTTTTGCTTATCAGATAATATTTTAAATTTACAATAAACCAATATTTTTATATTTTTTTATTTAGTACCATTAATTTTGATTTTTTTTTAATCCATATTGTCAACTAATAATATTAATGATTGATATAACAATGACATTTATAAGCCATTAACTAGTCACGCATCACGACAACAAACGAGTTTTTTTGTTAATTTTGATTTTAAATCTCTCATAAAGTAATTTGGCATCATCAACACTTTTGAACAAATGAAGAATTAAAATGATAACTTGCCAAATAAAATTACACATGTCAAAGTAATTGATGACATAACAAGTCTAACTTTCTTGCTGGTAGCAGGGACTAAAAAAAATATTAGACACTAAATAAAAAATATTAAAAGACTATAGTAAAAAAACATCATATTTTATAAATTCTTAAAAATTATTTAATTTGATAAAATATCATTACACACAACTGAAATTTATAATTAATAAATAATCATAATATATTATGTTATAATTAAAATTCATAATTGATAAATAGTTTTGAACATATAAATTATATTTTAGATTTATGATAAACAATAAATGTATCTTATGACACAATGTTATTTTTAACTATCAATAATTTATTTTAAAAAATATTTATATTCAGTGTCGAAATAAATATGAAAATGATAGATCGAAAGAGATAAAAAGGTTAAGAAAAATCTCTAAAAACATTGAAATTAAATAAAAACTCTTTAAAATACCGTTGTTGATGAATAACCCATAAGAATGATCTCGTTAAAAATAATTTTTATAATTAATTTATAAAGGTGATAGAGGAACATAAAGTTATTTATATTGTAATTCACAATTATTTGGTTATTGATAATTTTTTTTTTCTAAAGCTAAGACTTAATTCTTCATTGTTTGACATCTACATTTTACTAAATGAGTGATTTTAGTAGATGTTATTGAAATTCAACCCATCACTTAATTTAATATTAAATTCCTAATTGCCTTAAGTAACACGGATTTTATTCAAACACATATTTTGTTTGGCCTAGCCAAATAGAGATGATGAGGTTTGAATTCACTATCTTATACCTTTTTCTTCGTGGGGAGGAAACTATGTTATTGGTAAGAAGGATCTGCAGATTTTATCAAAGACAAGACTTTGTCATTTTTTTTTATTCATCAAACTCGAATTCGAGATAATATTTAAGAGTATCGAGTCGAGTTGCACTCGAACCTACAACTTATTGGCATTATCCTATGCTATAACACCATGAATAAATTGATATGTGGGTGTATACATAGTTCCCCACACATTTAGGTATATATAATATATTTTTTAAACATATATAAAATAATTTAATATATCTAGCATAGGATAACACAATGAACCAAGGTTCAAATCTCGCAAAGAGAGATGCCCAAATTTAATTTATAAAATCATGCTAGCTCATTCATGTTGAGAGAGGTGATCGATTGTACCCCAACCGAGATTGTCTCCATAGGAACAACATACATGTAGGAGACCAATCAAAGATAAAAAGTAGTTGTTTGAGATAATTGAGAAACGAAATTATGAATTAGCTAGTTGTAAAAAAAATTAATTTGGAATTTGAATTAAAACATATATTTCATAAAGTTAAAAATTAAATGTTCAAAAAATAAGATTGGAACAAAACATATGCATGTGGCTTTATGAGAGTTCTCAAAATACTCTAGCTCAATAATAGCTTCTTAAAATTATTTTATTCATGAATTAAGATTCTAAATTATAATACAACGGTACATTATCTTAAATATTGAATTCGATCGGATCATTACATTAATTGATGTCCTCATATGAGTTTACAGGTTTCACATATTTATAGGAGTATAGTTCGTGTCCATATGCTTTGGCTAATAATGGAGTCAATTGTAGAATAGATATCACTTGGTGGGAATCTATTCCTTCACTTATTAGGCTTCCTTTTTTTTATGCAAAAGGTGTGGAATCCCTTTGTTTTGCTTTTGTTAATTGTTGTTCACAAGTCTTGGTCTACCTCATGTTTGCTAAAAAAAAATTACAAACAATAAGATTTTAAGAAACGCAATGTAACTTTGCCTATGTGTTTTCCTATGTATCGACAAATGTTTGTGTTAACAAGAATGAGGGGAATGACATATTAATCAAAACTGTTGTTTGAAAATGGAGCAATAAAAAGATTAATTAGTTCAATGAAAGATTTTTTTAATAAAACAATTAATGATGCAATAGAAAAAATATTTAATGTTTCGTTGATATTCTATAACGACTATAAAAATGGATTTTTTGTTCAAAGTCAAATAAAATGAGACAGAGGAAATATAAATTTAAAGTTTTTTTTTATCAAATTGAGATCACCATCCTTTTACATCTTTTAGTGAGTATGCAAAAAATATTTTATTTGAAGAAAAAAGTGAAAAAAAATACATCGGTACTTGATAAAAAAAAATACTAGAGAGAAAATTAATGAAGAAAAGATTCAGAATCTTGTTCGTAAGGGATAAAAAGGAAAAATCAATAAAAGAAAAGTAAAAAATAAGAAAGACATTAAAAAATGTGACAAATTCATTGATAAAATCTAAACTAAATGAATCATTCAATACGTACCAAATTAATATATTGCTTATTAAGAAATGAATATAATAATAATAATAATTTGACATTAAACTGTGAAGTGATAAATACTTGAAAGAAGTGCTTTGTCAGCTATAGTGATCATTCTTAGCTCGAACATAGTTGTCTTCCGTAAATGATACTTATAGATTTTATAGCAACAAAAAAATACTTCCCTTAACGTCAAAGTAATAAAAAAATGAAAAGGTAATAAAAATAATAGAAAAAGAAAATTTAAGGATGAAAAGATGGAGAAACTTTTTCTAAAGGGATAAAAAGGAAAGGTCAATAAAAAGAAAAGGAAAAAAAAAAGACTTTAAAAAAATAAGAGAAATGCATTGAAAAATATTAACTAAATAAATCCTTATGCTAAATCTCATTCTTGTCGCTAAATAATATAGTTCTATGTAACCAACATATTTTATATAAAGGAAAATATCTTAAGTCATTTTATTTCATTCAACAAACGTAGTTGCTACTTATTTCAAATTTGTTGTTGAGTTTTCACATGTTCACAAGCTGATTTTTCACAATTTAACATAGTTGGTTATGTCTTTGATCTATTGACACTTGTAACAACCTTTTGCTTGTCCTAAATTAAGTAGATTTCCCCCTTAGATGTACAGATGGTAGAAATTTAGTGAAGTCACGAACAAGATCACAATGACCCTCAAAAAGTGTAGCAGCCTAGAGAAGTTGAATATATATGACTAAAGTAAATGAAAATGAAAAGGAAATTAAGAAGAAAAAATTAATATGTTGAAATGAATATACATCGACAACACTTACCTCATGGTATGTATCATAAAGAGTGACTCCATTATTTTTGTACTTAAGAAGTATATTTAGAAATGACTTATAAACATGATCTTTGTTTTCAAATCGATCCTGCATTAAACAAAACCAATCAGACTTGATGAAGTTGTTCACTTTATATTTATACAACAAAATCAATACTCTCTTTGTTGCATAATAAGTGTCGTCTTAGACTTTTTTACTCAGACCAAGAAGAGCCAATAAATAGATGAAAGTGTGTGTGTGTGTGTGTGTGTGTATTATAATGTGTTTTCTTTTCTTACATAAACCTACCATATCCAACAAATGCTTCTTTGTAACATCTATTTTTACCATCAAATTTAATTAACTTGTATTTGTTTCATGCATTGCCATGGCATTATCAAACCTAACAACTTTTTATGCCCGACTAAAATCATCCCCAATGTCCCATGTCATATGAGATGCCTAAAATTTAAGAATTTTGTCACCTGAATCTTCTTCAAATATTTCGAAGCATTTCCAAACCCATCCTCACCCTCATCTAGAAGTAAGATTTCATATCCCTTTGGCAAAAACTTGTTGAATCCCAAAATCAAATCCCCATGGTCTTTAAGAATCGCCTCCATTTTTTCTACGACAATCCCAACATCAATTCTGCAAATGAATAAAAGATAATAAATTAATATTTGTTATCAAAATCATGACCCCTCCCCCTCCCCCTCCTATTAAAAACAACAATAGAAGATAGAAAGATGGAAAAATGCACGCGGGCACGTGTGTATATATTATGTGGAGAATTGAAAGGTAGATTGTTGTTCAACTTGTTCATACCTATGAAATTTGTAATCTTTCATGACATCCATAAACTTGTCAAACTTTTCTCTGTTGTCGTAAAATGCACTTTGTACTTCCTTCATATATTGTAGGGCATCCATTATAGTAATTTTTTGACCAGATACACTCATTATTTGATATTGAAAAAAATGCCTGAGCATTACAAAAAGTACAAATCAATTAAAATAAAATTTATTAGAAACATAAATATATATATATATATATATATATATATATATATATATATATATATATATATATATATATATATATATATATATGATCACAAGTCAAAAAGTCAATAATTTTTACCAAAACCATGAAAAACTCAATCATTGAACTAAAGATGCAATATTTGTTTTGTTAACTACAAGAATTAAGAATAATAAAACATGATAGCAATGTATGAAACAAATTTAAAACAACAAAAATAAATGTACTTAATAGAATTCAAATATCAATAATTTAAAAATTGATCTTGAGGAAGAGCCAAATATCCTAACAAGAATACCAAGAAAAAAAATATTCATTAGATCAATGAGTAGTTTGAGGTCGGGAGGATTAAAAAAATGAAGAAATTGTAAACTTCTCAATTTGTAGAGTCTAAAATGTTTTGAATATTTATTAAATTAAATTTTATACCAGAAAACTATAAATATAATTAGCAACATAAATCAAATTCAAAATATATAGGAAGATTATAAATTTTTTCTACATTTGAAAGATTATCAAAAGAGTATAAATTGATATAACATAAATCTTTCTCCTGCTCTTTCTATCTATTTATACATAATGGTAAACATTACATATTAATTTACATAAAATGCAAGAAAATAAAGAAGTATAATTTTTCTGCCCTCAAAATATTTTATAAAAGATTCTATCTATTTCTTTTCCTATTCATACGTTGATTAGTTAAAAAAAACATTCCTAACACTTTCTTTCCATTCATACCAAATAGTATTGTAGTTAAATTGGCCATATGAAAAGGAGGAGAGAAGCATGAAAAAGAACTTGGAGAATTTGTCAAGGGATATCTTATGATATAAAAAATTCCCAAAAATTTTAATTTAAATTGTGCAAATGATATGATGTGGTTCATGTAAATGATCTCATTTAATGGGATAAGGCTATGTTGTCGTGTTTTCACTGTATACCTAAATAAACTTTTGAGTTTACAAATCAACATGAGTAGGGACTGTAAAAAAACACATATAGTACTAATTAATTGACAAGGGTGTATCTTAACCGTTAAACAATTAGATCAAAACTCATTCTTATGGTTTTAAAAACAAGAAAACTACGAGTCCTCCATTTTGCCCCAAACACTACAAACCAAATTGTTATCACAGTAACTCATTCTAATCATTGCAACTTGGCAAACCCACGAATTGTGAGAAGTTAGAAGGAGAGTCATTATATTGTGCAAAATGAATACCCCACCACCTAAAGTAACTGCACCAAACTCTAGAGAAAAAATTGCATTCAAAGAACAGGTGCCAAGTATATTTACAGTCAAAACACATCCCACACACAATACGTCATTGTCATTGATGGTATTCCAGTGAGATAAATTCAAAAAACAGGGTATCTTATCTAGTGTTTGTTTCCAAGCAAAAAGCTTGCACACTCAAAGGGACATCTCACCTATATCTTTATGAAAAACTATTATGTACATTTGTCCATTACACAAAAATAACACCATCTAAGCAAACTTAACTGAGTAGAGACTAGTACTCTCCTTCTTCCATACCAATATGTCCTCCTCACTCAGAATCAAATTAATACTTCTAAAGTCATAACCTTTTTTTATCTAAGCAAATTATTATATTTATTTCTCCTAATGATATAGAGATTTCTCCATTCCCATCTCCACATTCAATTTCCCTCCCTCCGGTCACCTAAACCTGACACCCTGGCCTTTATGGCTACTACAAGGTTGTATAATCTAGTATACTTCCTAAATGTGAAAATAAAGCACTTCCACCCAAAGGTCTTGAGAAAATAAAAGTATCCCCTAACCCCCCAACCCCCACCCACCTTCTAACTAACTCAAATGCCAGATTCTTTCTTCCCTCATAGTTACTCTTTGATATCCCATATCACAATTATTGTTGATTTCTCTTCCTTCTGAACCACCATTTTTCCAATAATGCTAAATTAAAATACCCTAATTTTTTTCACCCCAGGTCAATCTTCCTCCTTTTTCCTTACACACTTGCTCTCAAGCTACCCAATGTACTTCCCTAACACCCTCACCATAAAAAATTAAATAAAGATTCAAGTAAAGAGATGACACCTTTTGAGCCTTGAACCAAGAATGAAGGTAGACCAGCAGGAACAATGCGGCCGCTTTGCTACCTATGCAAATGTGATTGCTAATCCACTACTTCAATTTATTTATCACTACATCCATTAAAGGTCTTCAAGCAAACCCAACCCTAAGGGATGTTTTGGGGAGCTACGACACTAGGCCCCTGACTGACGAAGGGCCCAAAATTAAACCAATAATGTGAAGGAAAAATATGTGTTTAACTTTGCCTATGTGTTTTCCTATGTATCTACAAATGTTTGTGTTAACAAGAATGAGAGGAATGACAGATTAATCAAAACTATTGTTTGAAAATGGAGCAATCAAAAGATTAATTAGTTCAATGAAATATTTTTTTAATAAAACAATTAATGATGCAATAGAAAAAATAGTTAAGGTTTCGTTGATATTCTATAATGACTATCAAAATGGATTTTTTTCAAAGTCAAATAAAATGTGACGAAGGAAATATAAATTTAAAGTTCTTTTTATCAAATTGAGATCACCGTCCTTTTACATCTTTTAGTGTGTATGCAAAAAATATTTTATTTGAAGAAAAAAGTGAAAAAAATACATCGGTGCTTGATAATAAAAAAATACTAGAGAGAAAATTAATGAAGAAAAGATGATGAATCTTGTTCGTAAGGGATAAAAAGGAAAAATCAATAAAAGAAAAGTAAAAAATAAGAAAGACTTTAAAAAATGTGAGAAATTCATTGACAAAATCTAAACTAAATGAATCATTCAATACGTACCAAATTAATATATTGCTTATTAAGAAATGAACATAATAATAATAATAATTTGACATTAAACTGTGAAGTGATAAACACTTGAAAGAAGTGTTTTGTCAGCTATAGTGATCATTCTTAGCTCGAACATAATTGTCTTCCGTAAATGATACTTATGGATTTTATAGCAACAAACAAATATTTCCCTTAACCTCAAAGTAATAAAAAAAATGAAAGGGTAATAAAAATAATAGAAAAAGAAAATTTAAGGATGAAAAGATGAAGAATCTTTTTCTAAAGGGATAAAAAGGAAATGTCAATAAAAAAGAAAAGGAAAAAAAAAGACATTAAAAAAATAAGAGAAATGCATTGAAAAATATTAACTAAATAAATCCTTATGCTAAATCTCATTCTTGTCATTAAATAATATAGCAGAACCAATGTTAATGTAATATATTAACGTCTTACCGATGTTAATATATTACATTAACATGAGTTTCAGTAGAAAACAAATGTTAACGTTGATGATGCATATACTTATTTGCTGTACTTCTTTGTATATAACATCGGTTATTCATAGATAACCAATGTTAATATACAAATGGTAACATCGGTTATGTATAAATAACCGATGATAATGTACAAAAGTTAACATCGGTTTTCTGTATGACCAATGTTAAGGTTCATGTTGACATCGGTTTTTGTAAATAACCGATGTTGTTTACCATATTAACATTAGTTTTTGTTAATAACCGATGTTGTTTTCAAGTTTTTATATATATAAACTTTTTGTTTTTACAATAAACCCAAAATAGTACCTGTAAAATGCAATTTCAAGCCCAATTCACAGCAAATAAATATTTTATTCTTCTTTCAAGCAGTTTTAATCATAATAAACATCAAATAATTGATTTATCATAAAGAACAATCATCAAATGAATTCAATGTTCATATTACATAGGAAATGCCAAAAATGTTAAACCAAAGTAAACTAAGCGAAAGTTAATGTCCCTAAATCCTAGATCTGATCTCTAACTCGGAGATAACAATGTGCCCACTGGATTCGCAATTCCTTTAATCTCTTTGGATGATGAAATAAATCATAATAAGTTAATAATGTAATACAAATTATAAATAAATCGATTTTGTTTGAAATAAATGTACCGTTTCCCAGTTATTCCTAAAAGTTCCTAAAATGATGGTGGACATCCAGTGCATGACATAGCATCCGCACTCAGTACTTCCTTTTTGTCTATTACACTAAATACATAATGAAATTTGGATATTAATTTAACAACTAGTGTGCAGACACATAAAGAAATATATATAAGTGGAAGTTTTATGTAAATGACGTACCTTGACGACAATCCACCTAGCAGGAGCCTTTGATTTAGGCTGTGGAGCATCATCAAGACATTTTAAAGCACTATTCTAGATGAGTAACAATTAAAAACTTGAGTTGTACGTTGAGGTATGCCAATGCAAATGTATTGAAAAGAACACTAACCTGTTAATAATCTCCTTAAGGTAGTTGCCTGGCCTTTTATACAATGAACAAAACCAGAAAACTAGGTGTTCCTTGGGCAGGATGACCACCATCTGCCAGTGTCCGCTGCAGTGGAGACGGATATGGGTTAGTATATTAGTAAACATTAATTAAATTCAGTTATTTTGTGTGACTTACCCATTTAGGTAGGCTCCAAGATAGACATCACGTTTTGAACTCTGCATCCAAGTCTTTATGTAACTTTCAGACTCAAACTGCGATTGCCCAGACCTCTGAATGGATTGTGGCTCGAGGAATCCATAGATATCAGAATTCCCCGCTCGCATACTTGTTTAAGTGAAATGCCTATTTATGTTAAGTCAAAGTTAAATATTTATGAATTGAAAGCAATAACTTAGGTAATTAAAAGTAATATAAAATGACTTATAAAATCCTCAACTATAACACTGATATGCTGAGACATTGACCATCGTGTGCGATTTCGGAGAGGTCTTCGTGCTTTATGTAGAGCGGGAAATTTGGGTTAAAGACCCCAAACACGGTGGCATCCCATGTAACCTGATAAGGCCTCAAGAAAAGCTCTAGGATGGTCAATGTCATCAGATAAAGTGGATCATCGACCTCTGGATCGGGCTTTGGAGGTGGTTTTGCCGAAGACATAGCTACTTGTTCATGAAACAAAGTTAAATGGCCTAATTTGAGGCACACTGAATGAATTAATTTAAAAATAAGAAACATATAGTATGAGTAAAGTTGTGATGCTAGTAAAATTTATTCAACTATTATTTAACAAATCCCAACGGTGGGAATGTGAGAAAATAAGTTTCTAACCGGTTGTCCAAATTTCACGATGATCAAACAGTTAACGATTCTTGGATCATAGTTTTACTGGAACATGTTTGAGTATACGTGGGAAAACGAGAAAGTTTTGGGACAACGGGAAAAGAAAATGAATTTGAGAGGAAAAGAGAGTGTAGAAACCTATAGTAAATATAATACTGAGCTAATATGTCTTTATTTATAACTAGGATATTTTCAGTCTATTATTTACATTATATTTTATTTTATTTTATTATTTTATAAAAGGAAACTTTATTTTACACCTTATCAAATGAATAAATAAAATCTCCTTTTTATTTCTTAAGAACATATATTTATTTTATTTACCTTAAAACCATTATTTTAATAAATAAAACTATTTCTTCTTATTTATTCAACTAAAAAAACTTCATTCTTTTCCTAAAACTCTATTGATTTTTAAATAAAGTCATTTTTAATTTCTGTTAAAAAATATTGGCAGTTCAAATGTAAAACCTGACTTTTTTTTTTACATGCACTTTTGTTCATGTTTTTTTTTTTTTTGTGTGTGTTTCTATACTATAAGTGCAAACTATCTACAAGCTTTGTTAGTTTCCACCAAAGAACTAAGCTAGCCAAGTTTAGTGTAGTCTCTCTTTTCAATCATGTTCTTGTATATGCAAAACTCGAATCTGAGATGCTGGTTAATGGATCTAAACTCCGTTTCACTTGAACCAACATAATGTTGGTTGAGATTCATTGTTTGAATTTATTTCTAGAATGAAAAATTTAAAAAGAATTATAGATATAAAATTAAAACATCTATTAATTAAGATATTAAATTTTATTGAAAAAATTAAACAAGTTTAGGTATACATGAATAATATATAGAATATTAATAATTGTTTCTATTAATGTACCTTTATAATAAATAGTCAAAGACATGTCCAAAAAAATGTTTTTGATGAAAAACAATACTACTCATTAAATTCAATAATAAAATATTAATTACCTTTAAGAAAAATAGTTGATAACTATCAAATTTTAAAATAAATTTGTTAATTAATAATCTAATTTATCAAAATATTTTAAATTTAATATCAGTGGTAAGTTTTCTAAAGAGGCCTACAAATTTTGTTGTTCATTCTCTCACAAGGGGATCAATCTTGTATGCTAGCTAGCTCTCAAATCTTTGATCAAATCATTCTATTCCCTCTATGTATTTCTGCACTTATTTTGCATGAAATGACATAAATTTATTTCCATAAAAAATATTTTGATACTTCTAAATTAAGTTTTTTCTTAATTTTATTTCCTTAAAAATTTGTTTTGATTTTTTCTTATTAGATAATATTTTAAATTTACAATAAACCAATATTTTTATATTTTTTATTTAGTACCATTAATTTTGATTTTGTTTTAATCCATATTGTAAACTAATAATATTAACGATTGATATAACAATGACATTTATAAGCCATTAATTAGTCACGCATCACGACAACAAATGAGATTTTTTGTTAATTTTGATTTTAAATCTCTCATAAAGTAATTTAGCATCATCAACAGTTTTAAAAAAATGAAGAATTAAAATGATAACTTGCCAAATAAAATTACACATGTCAAAGTAATTGATGACATAACAAGTCTAACTTTTTTGCTGGTAGCAAGGACTAAAAAAAATATTAGACACTAAATAAAAAATATTAAAAGACTATAGTAAAAAAACATCATATTTTATAAATTCTTAAAAATTATTTAATTTGATAAAGTATCATTACACACAACTGAAATTTATAATTAATAAATAATCATAATATATTATATTATAATTAAAATTCATAATTGATAAACAGTTTTGAACATATAAATTATATTTTAGATTTATGATAAACAATAAATGTATCTTATGACACAATGTTATTTTTAACTATCAATAATTTATTTTAAAAAATATTTATATTCAGTGTCGAAATAAATATGAAAATGATAGATCGAAAGAGATAAAAAGGTTAAGAAAAATCTCTAAAAACATTGAAATTAAATAAAAATTCTTAAAAATACTGTTGTTGATGAATAACCCATAAGAATGATCTCATTAAAAATAATTTTTATAATTAATTTATAAAGGTGATAGAGGAACATAAAGTTATTTATATTGTAATTCACAATTATTTGGTTATTGATAATTTTTTTTTTCTAAAGCTAAGACTTAATTCTTCATTGTTTGACATCTACATTTTACTAAATGAGTGATTTTAGTAGATGTTATTGAAATTCAACCCATCACTTAATTTAATATTAAATTCCTAATTGCGTTAAGTAACACGGATTTTATTCAAACACATATTTTGTTTGGCCTAGCCAAATAGAGATGACGAGGTTTGAATTCACTATCTTATACCTTTTTCTTCGTGGGGGGAAACTATGTTATTGGTAAGAAGGATATGCAGATTTTATCAAAGACAAGACTTTGTCATTTTTTTTTATTCATCAAACTCGAATTCGAGATAATATTAAAGAGTATCGAGTCGAGTTCCACTCAAACCTACAACTTATTGGCATTATCCTATGCTATAACACCATGAATAAATTGATATGTGGGTGTATACATAGTTCCCCACACATTTAGGTATATATAATATATTTTTTAAACATACATAAAATAATTTAATATATCTAGCATAGGATAACACAATGAACCAAGGTTCAAATCTCGCAAAGAGAGATGCCCAAATTTAATTTATAAAATCATGCTAGCTCATTCATGTTTAGAGAGGTGATCGATTGTACCCCAACCAAGATTGTCTCCATAGGAACAACATACATGTAGGAGACCAATCAGAGATAAAAAGTAGTTGTTTGAGATAATTGAGAAACGAAATTATGAATTAGCTAGTTGTAAAATAAAATTAATTTGGAATTTGAATTAAAACATATATTTCATAAAATTAAAAATTAAATGTTCAAAAAATAAGATTGGAACAAAACATATGCATGGGCTTTATGAGAGTTCTCAAAATACTCTAGTTCAATAATAGCTCCTTAAAATTATTTTATTCATGAATTAAGATTCTAAATTATAATACAATGGTATATTATCTTAAATATTGAATTCGATCGGATCATTACATTAATTGATGTCCTCATATGAGTTTTCAGGTTTCACATATTTATAGGAGCATAGTTCGTGTCCATATGCTTTGGCTAATAATGGAGTCAATTGTACAATAGATATCACATGGTTGGAATCTATTCCTTCACTTATTAGGGTTCCTTTTTTTTTTGTGCAAAAGGTGTGGAATCCCTTTGTTTTTCTTTTGTTAATTGTTGTTCACAAGTCTTGGTCAGCCTCATGTTTGCTAAAAAAAAATTACAAACAATAAGATTTTAAGAAACACAATTTAACTTTGCCTATGTGTTTTCCTTTGTATCTACAAATGTTTGCGTCAACAAGAATGAGAGGAATGACAGATTAATCAAAACTGTTGTTTGAAAATGGAGCAATAAAAAGATTAATTAGTTCAATGAAAGATTTTTTTCATAAAACAATTAATGATGCAATAGAAAAAATATTTAATGTTTCGTTGATATTCTATAATGACTATAAAAATGGATTTTTTTTTCAAAGTCAAATAAAATGAGACGGAGGAAATATAATGACTATGAAAAGATGAAGAATCTTGTTCGTAAGGGATAAAAAGGAAAAATCAATAAAAGAAAAGTAAAAAATAAGTAAGACATTAAAAAATGTAACAAATTCATTGACAAAATCTAAACTAAATGAATCATTCAATACGTACCAAATTAATATATTGCTTATTAAGAAATGAATATAATAATAATAATAATTTGACATTAAACTGTGAAGTGATAAATACTTGAAAGAAGTGTTTTGTCAGCTATAGTGATCATTCTTAGCTCGAACATAATTGTCTTCCGTAAATGATACTTATAGATTTTATAGCAACAAAAAATATTTCCCTTAACGTCAAAGTAATAAAAAAATGAAAGGGTAATAAAAATAATAGAAAAAGAAAATTTAAGGATGAAAAGATGGAGAATCTTTTTCTAAAGGGATAAAAAGGAAAGGTCAATAAAAAGAAAAGGAAAAAAAACAGACATTAAAAAAATAAGAGAAATGCATTGAAAAATATTAACTAAATAAATCCTTATGCTAAATCTCATTCTTGTAGCTAAATAATATAGTTATATGTTACCAACATATTTTATATAAAGGAAAATATCTTAAGTCATTTTATTTCATTCAACAAACATAGTTGCTACTTATTTCAAATTTGTTGTTGAGTTTTCACATGTTCACAAGAAAATTTTTCACAATTTAACATAGTTGGTTAAGTCTTTGATCTATTGAGACTTGTAACAACCTTTTGCTTGTCCTAAATTAAGTAGATTTTCCCCTTAGATGTACAGAGGGCAAAAACTTAGTGAAGTCACGAACAAGATCACGGTGACCCTCAAAAAGTGTAGCAACCTAGAGAAGTTGAATATATATGACTAAAGTAAATGAAAATGTAAATGAAATTAAGAATAAAAAATTAATATGTTGAAATGAACATACATCGACAACACTTACCTCATGGTATGTATCATAAAGAGTGACTCCATTATTTTTGTACTTAAGAAGTATATTTAGAAATGACTTGTAAACATGATCTTTGTTTTCAAATCGATCCTGCATCAAACAAAACCAATCAGACTTGATGAAGTTGTTCAATTTATATTTATACAACAAAACCAATACTCTCTTTGTTGCATAATAAGTGTTGTCTTAGACTTTTTTACTCAAACCAAGAAGAGCCAATAAATAGATAAAAGTGTGTGTGTGTGTGTGTATTATAATGTGTTTTTTTTTTCTTACATAAACCTACCATATTACAAATCCTTCTTTGTAACATCTAATTTTACCATCAAATTTAAATAACTTGTATTCTTTTCATGCATTGCCATGGCATTATCAAACCTAACAACTTTTTATGCCCGATTAAAATCATCCCCAATGTCCCGTGTCATATGAGATGCCTAAAATTTAAGAATTTTGTCACCTGAATCTTCTTCAAATATTTTGAAGCATTTCCAAACCCATCCTCACCCTCATCTAGAAGTAAGATTTCATATCCCTTTGGCAAAAACTTGTTGAATCCCAAAATCAAATCCCCGTGGTCTTTAAGAATCTCCTCCATTTTTTCTACGACAATCCCAACATCAATTCTGCAAATGAATAAAAGATAATAAATTAATATTTGTTAACAAAATAATCACCGCTCCCCCTCCTATTGAAAACAACAATAGAAGATAGAAAGATGGAAAAATGCACGCAGCACGTGTGTGTATATATTAGTTGGGGAATTGAAAGGTAGATTGTTGTTCAACTTGTTCATACCTATGAAATTTGTAATCTTTCATGACATCCATAAACTTGTCAAACTTTTCTGTGCTGTCATGAAATGCACATTGTACTTCCTTAATATATTGTAGGGCATCCATTATAGTAATTTTTTGACCAGATACAATCATTATTTGATATTGAAAAATTGCCTGAGCATTACAAAAAGTACAAACCAATTAAAATAAAATCTATTATATATATATATATATATATATATATATATATATATATATATATATATATATATATATATATATATGATCCCAAGTCACAAAGTCAATAATTTTTACCAAAACCATGAAAAACTCAATTATTGAACTAAAGATGCAATATTTGTTTCGTTAACTACAAGAATTAAGAATAATAAAACATGATAGCAATGTATGAAACAAATTTAAAACAACAAAATCAGATGTACTTAATAGAATTGAAATATCAATAATTTAAAAATTGATCACTGAGGAAGAGCCAAATATCCTAACAAGAATACCAATAAAAAAATATTCATTAGATCAATGAGGAGTTTGTGGTCGGAAGGATTAAAAAAAATGAAGAAAAGGAAAAGGAAAAAAAAACAGACATTACAAAAATGAGAGAAATGCATTGAAAAATATTAACTAAATAAATCCTTATGCTAAATCTCATTCTTGCCGCTAAATAATATAGTTATATGTTACCAACATATTTTATATAAAGGAAAATATCTTAAGTCATTTTATTTCATTCAACAAACATAGTTGCTACTTATTTCAAATTTGTTGTTGAGTTTTCACATGTTCACAAGCAAATATTTCACAATTTAACATAGGTGGTTAAGTCTTTGATCTATTGACACTTGTAACAACCTTTTGCTTGTCCTAAATCAAGTATATTTTCCCCTTAGATGTATAGATGACAGAAACTTAGTGAAGTCACAAACAAGATCACAGTGACCCTCAAAAAGTGTAGCAACCTACACCTCAAAAAGTGTAGCATCCTACACTATTAGAAATTACACTTTCAACATCGGTTATTTAGGGCATTCTACATCGGATCTAAAACCGATGTTGAAAGTGCCGATGTTAAATGTATCATCGTTAACATCGGTTTTGGAAAACCGATGTTAACATAAATACAATAACATTGGTTTTCTAAATACCCAATGTTAAACACAATGAACTACAACAAAAAAAGTGTATGTATGACGAAAGTTGACATCGGTTTTGTAGTGAAACCGATGTTAATGTTATATATTGACATCGGTTCTGTAGCAGAACCAATGTTATTATAATATATTAACATCGGTTTTCTACCATAACCGATGTTAATTTATTACATTTACATCAGTTTCAGTAGAAAACCGATGTCAACGTTGATGATGCATATAATTATTTGTTGTACTTCTTTGTATATAACATCGGTTATTCACAGATAACCGATGTTAATATACAAACGGTAACATCGATTATGTATAAATAACCGATGTTAATGTACAAAAGTTAACATCGGTTTTCTGTATGACCGATGTTAAGGCTCATGTTGACATCGGTTTTTGTAAACAACCGATGTTGTTTACCATATTAACATTAGTTTGTGTTAATAACCGATGTTGTTTTCAAGTTTTTTTTTATATAAACTTTTTGTTTTTACAATAAACCCAAAATTGAACCTGTAAAATGAAATTTCAAGGCCAATACAGAGCAAATAAACATTTTATTCTGCTTTCAAGCAGTTTTAATCATAATAAACATCAAATAATTGATTTATCATAAAGAACATTCATGAAATGAATTCAATGTTCATATTACATAGGAAATGTCAAAAATGTCAAACCAAAGTAAACTAAGCTAAAGTTAATGTCCCTAAATCCAAGGTCTGATCTCTAACTCGGAGATAATACTGTGCCCACTAGATCCGCAATGCCTTTAATCTCTCTGGCTCCAATGGTCTAGTATCGTTAAAATACTGCATGATGAAATAAATCATAATAAGTTAATAATGTAATACAAATTATAAAAAAATCGATTTTTTTTGAAATAAATGTACCGCTTCCCAGTTATTCCTAAAAGTTCCTAAAATGATGGTGGACATCCAGTGCATGACATAGTATCCGCACTCAGTACTTCCTTTTTGTTTGTTACACTAAATACATAATGAAATTTGGATATTAATTAAACAACTAGTGTGGAGAGACATAAAGAAATATATATAAGTGAAAGTTTTATGTAAATGACGTACCTTGACGATAATCCACCTAGCAGGAGCCTTTGATTTAGGCTATGGAGCATCATCAAGACCTTTTAAAGCACTGTTCCAGATGAGTAACAATTAAAAACTGGTGTTGTACGTTGAGGTATGTCAATGCAAATGTATTGAAAAGAACACTAACCTGTTAATAATCCCCTTAAGGTAGTTGTCTGGCCTGTTATACAATGAACAAAACCAGACAACTAGGTGTTCCTTGGGCAGGATGACCACCATCTGCCAGTGTCCGCTGCAGTGAAGACGAATATGGGTTAGTATATTAGTAAACAAAGTTAAGAAGACACAGCTACTTGTTCATGAAACAAAGTTAAATGGCCTAATTTGAGGCACACTGAACACCCTGGCTTTTATGGCTACTACAAGGTTGTATAATCTAGTATACATCCTAAATGTGAAAATAAACCACTTCCACCCAAAGGTCTTGAGAAAATAAAAGTATCCCCTAACCCCCCAACCCCCACCCACCTTCTAACAAACTCAAATGCGAGATTCTTTCTTCCCTCTCATAGTTACTCTTTGATATCCCGTATCACAATTATTGTTGATTTCTCTTCCTTCTGAACCACCATTTTTCCAATAATGCTAAATTAAAATACCCTAATTTTTTTCACCCCAGGTCAATCTTCCTCCTTTTTCCTTACACACTTGCTCTCAAACTACCCAATGTACTTCCCTAACACCCTCACCATAAAAAATTAAATAAAGATTCAAGTAAAGAGATGATACCTTTTGAGCCTTGAACCAAGAACGAAGGTAGACCAGGAGGAACAATGCGGCCGCTTTGCTACCTATGCAAATGTGATTGCTAATCCACTACTTCAATTTGTTTCTCACTACATCCACTAAAGGTCTTCTAGCAAACCCAACCCTAAGGGATGTTTTGGGGAGCGACGACACTAGGCCCATGATGAGGAAGGGCCCAAAAATAAACCAATAATGTGAAGGAAAAAATAATTGTTTGGCAATAACTTAATCTTGTTAGCTTTTTAAAATCCTCTTCCAATTGCTAATTTCAACTTGTCCAAGCATTAACTTTAAAAAAATATTTTTCTCCAAAAATTAATTTCTATCGCATGTAACATTTTGTATCTAGATGTATTTTTTAGTAGGAAAATATTTTATATGTAATAAAATGTAGTATCATTTTTAATGAAATTACGTGTCTCATTTTTTGTGTGTGGGACATATGTTTATATTTTACAATAGACATAAATATATTTTTGATATTTTAAAGTTGGGTCATCTTGTGTTTGGACCCCTAAGTTTAAGTTTCGTGTTTCTTGTCATTCAATTTGAAAAAAAAAATGTTCTTTTAGTTCCTTCTTATTGATTTTTTTTGTAGCTTGGTTACAAAATTTATGGAAGTTTTTGCCTATATGAGAGACAAATTTTTTTAAAAAAATTAATATGTTAAAAAACTAATTTAGGAAACAACAATATCAATAAGATAAAGTTAAAAGACCAAAAACATATTTAACCTTTTACTTTATCTATAATTTCGTCCTGGGTCAACGAAATTGGTCCAATCTCCAGGTAGTCTTTTCTTGAGTTTGTCCATATAAATCAATCATATTATAATGAATTTAATGAATCTTATGTGTTTAACAAAACCAAAATGGATTTATATGTAATTAACTTACCTAATATACTTTCAAAAATAAGGAAATCATGGGTTTTTAAATGTTAAATAGGATATAATTTTAAAATTATGTATGTGACACCCTCTACCCCGACATACACATTTATATAATATTATACATGAAAATATGGAATTAATTAAAATTATTTTATTCAATAAATATAAAGGAGCTCACGTGGGCAAACATTCACATTCACGTTAATCACCAAATTAAAGTAATAAGTTTAGAATGTTATGCATATAATATAGAAACCCATGTCAGAATGTCACATCCTACCGAAGCATTGTGTTCCAGCGTACTCTAGCATGAGGTTCTCCATAGCTATCCACCTAACCATCTGCTCTCACGAGCAAAAAGTTCGAGATCATCATAGCATCCAAACATAAACAACACGCAGGGAGTGAGTTATCACATTCCTAACTAATAGGGAGAAACAAAATAACATAGATATACATGTTGTATAAATGAAATACTGCTTACTTAAACACATCTCACGTCATTTTACCACTTATCGCGTGACATCACATCTCAACACTACAGGTCTCACACATTTTCATATCATTCACGTACTCAAGAATCAAAACACGATATCACTCAACCAATCAATATCGATTAATACACAAGTGTTATGCAACAAATATACTAAGACTCAATCCTATATGCAATGTGGTACCATGTCAGTGAAAAAACTCATCGGACGCCTAGGAGTACATGACAAGACAGATCACACATTGGTAAGTCAAGTCACTCTCATTAGG
This sequence comes from Glycine soja, assembly GCF_004193775.1. Classification (NCBI taxonomy): domain Eukaryota; kingdom Viridiplantae; phylum Streptophyta; class Magnoliopsida; order Fabales; family Fabaceae; genus Glycine; species Glycine soja. Next base: position 33,071,087 of record NC_041009.1, on the reverse strand, counting down.
TAAAATTATAAGGAGATCAGTCAGGGTCACTCTATTTTGTGAGATTGCTCCAACAATACGGGATCAACATAGACTTTAAGGAACATTCAAACTGAGTGTATTGAACCCCAAAGCCTATATTCCGAAGAGTCTAAGGGCCTTTCCCACCTGATTCAGTTCCAATCCAGAAAACATTTTAGCGCGCAAACATTATCTATGAAGTGTACAAAATACATGACTCCTGAATTGTTATCATAATAATTTAAACTCGTCGCACCTCAAAGTGATTAAAGTTGTCAGGTTCCCACAGTGGATTTCATCACAATACTCGTTGCGCATTGTCTTGTCGTCCTTAAAGTGTCTTACAATTGAGTGATTGTATGGTTCATAGCTCACAACTCAATACACACAACATCTCAATACATATGTGTGATCTCATAATTTAACACATACTCAACTTGTCACTTACACATAGTTCATTAGACTTCCATAATCCCAAGACAACATGTTATCACCCCTCATGCATTATATATATGTCACACAACTATAATATTAATATCTTATGCTCATATGATTAAAACCTTCAAACAATTTCACATAATCATATCTAAATCAAAGGAATCAAAATCATAGGTCAAAAACATGAAAACATCAAGAGCACTCAATTTTATCAACCAATTCGCATCAGGGCATCAATTGGCCCGTCAAACACAACAATCTCATAATTATATTCGTAAAGGTAGAATTACAATACAGTAATTATCCCAAAATAAATCCCAATTTGATCCTCTAAGGGTCCCTACACATGTTCATTTTAACCCAATTGTGATAAACTCATCCCTTACCTCTAAGCAGGCTCACGCGTAACGTGTGGTAGTGATACATGCATCTCTAGTGGTTCTCTAAGATTCCTGAAGTGTTTCCTCTCGTTGCTCTACTAGGGTTTCCAAGCATTAGAGAGAAGGATAAGGGATTCGAGCTTCCATTTCATTGTTTCCATGTGAGGGACATTTCTCAACCACATACATTATTTAACACATCCCAACGATGGGGATGTGCGGCAGTGAGTTGCAAACCTAGTGTTCAAATTTCATTATGATCCAACGTTTAAAGTGACCGGGATCATAATTTTACAGAGTTAAATTTGGGTGTATGTGGAAAAAAAAGATATGTTCGAGGAACATTTCTCTCACTGCAAACATTATTTAACAAATCCGAACGGTGGGAATGTGAGAAAATGAGTTTCTAACCGGTTGTCCAAATTTCACGATGATCAAACAGTTAACAAGTCTTGGATCATAGTTTTACTAAGACAGGTTTGAGTGTACGTGGAAAAAGAGAAAGTTTTGGGACAACGGGAAAAGAAAATGAATTTGAGAGGAGAAGAGAGCGTAGAAACCTATAGTAAATATAATACTGAGCAAAAAGAGAAAGTTTTGGGACAACGGGAAAAGAAAATGAATTTGAGAGGAAAAGAGAGCGTAGAAACCTATAGTAAATATAATACTGAGCTAATATGTCTTTATTTATAATTAGGATATTTTCAGTCTATTATTTACTCTATATTTTATTTTATTATTTTATAAAAAGAAACTTTATTTTACACCTTATCAAATGAATAAATAAAATCTCCTTTTAATTTCTTAAGAACATATATTTATTTTATTTACCTTAAAACAATTATTTTAATAAATAAAACTATTTCTTCTTATTTATTCAACTAAAAAAACTTCATTCTTTTCCTAAAACTCTATTGTGATTTTTAAATAAAGTCATTTTTAATTTCTGTTAGAAAAAATGGGAAGTTCCAATGTAAATCATGACTTTATTTTTTTACATGCACTTTTGTTCATGTTTTTTGTTTTTTTTTTTTTTGTGTTTCTATACTATAAGTGAAAACTATCTACAAGCTTTGTTAGTTTCCACCAAAGAACTAAGCTAGCCAAGTTTAGTGTAGTCTCTCTTTTCAATCATATTCTTGTAGATTGAATAGGCAATTTAGTCCCTGAGATTGTACCTATTTTGCATATTAGTCCCTAACTTAATATTAAATTCAAAATAGTCCCTATCTTTGCATAAGTGTTGCAAAATAGTCCTTCCGTTAAATTTTAAAGTAACGCCGTTAGTGAGGTCAATTTTAGTGCCACGTGGACTATCCACGTGGCACTAAAGGATGACGTGGCATGACACGTGGACGTGTCTGATGTCACGTCATTTGATGATAACAAAACGAGTAAATAGACAATTTAGTCCCTGACTTTGTACCCCTGTTGCATATTAATCCCTAACTTAATGAAAAATTCAAAATAGTCCCTATCTTTTACATAAGTATTGCAAAATAGTCCTTCCGTTAAATTTTAAAGTAATGTTGTTAGTAAGGTCAATTTTAGTGTCACGTCATTTGATGATGATAGAATGAGTGACTTCTTCAAATTTGATGATTTTGAACCAATTGAGACATATATACGAAAATGAACTCACACACACTTACACAAATAAAAAGAACCAAAAATCCACAGCAACAACCTTATCTCTGTAGCTATCAACACCAATGGGCGAGGTCTGCATAACCATTCTCTTTTCCTCTTTTTTTTTTTACTTCAATTACCATCAATGTATCATTTTGGATTCTGATTTTTTTTTGTGTTTTGAATAGGAAGAGAAAAAACCAGAGGAAAACAAAGTGGATGAGAAAAAAGCAAATGAAGAAGAAAAGAAAGAAGAAGAGAAAAAACCAGAGGAATCAAAAGATGACAAGGAATCCAAGGAGGAATCTGCGCTGCCAGAAATCGTGCTAGGCACAACCTTTGCAATGCATGGACACTTTAAGCATGATTTCTGGCATCTTTTAAGTTAGGGACTATTTTGCAACACTTATGCAAAAGATAGGGACTGTTTTGAATTTTTCATTAAGTTAGGGACTAATATGCAACAGGGGTACAAAGTCAGGGACTAAATTACCTATTTACTCGTTTTGTTATCATCAAATGACGTGGCATCAGACACGTCCACGTGTCATGCCACGTCATCCTTTAGTGTCACGTGGATAGACCACGTGGCACTAAAATTGACCTCACTAACGGCGTTACTTTAAAACTTAACGGAAGGACTATTTTGCAACACTTATGCAAAGATAAGGACTATTTTGAATTTAATATTAAGTTAGGGACTAATATGCAAAATGGGTACAATCTCAGGGACTAAATTGCCTATTCACTCTATTCTTGTATATGCAAAACTCGAATCTGAGATGCTGGTTAATGGATCTAAAATCTGTTTCACTTGAACCAACATAATGTTGGTTGAGATTCACGGATTGAATTTATTTCTAGAATGAAAAATTTAAAAAGAATTTAAAACATCTATTAATTAAGATATAAAATTATATTGAAAAAATTAAACAAGTTTAGATATACATGAATAATATCTAGAATATTAATAATTGTTTCTATTACTGTACCTTTATAATAAATAGTCAAAGACATGTCAAAAAAAGTGTTTTTGATGAAAAATAATACTACTCATTCAATGCAATAATAAAATATTAATTACCTTTAAGAAAAATAGTTGATAACTATCAAATTTTAAAATAAATTTATTAATTAATAATGTAATTTATCAAAATATTTTAAATTTAATATCAGTGGTAAGTTTTCTAAAGAGGCCAATCAAAGATAAAAAGTAGTTGTTTGAGATAATTGAGAAACGAAATTATGAACTAGCTAGTTGTAAAATAAAATTAATTTGGAATTTGAATTAAAACATATATTTCATAAAGTTAAAAATTAAATGTTCAAAAAATAAGATTGGAATAAAACATATGCATGTGGCTTTATGATAACTATCAAATTTTAAAATAAATTTATTAATTAATAATGTAATTTATCAAAATATTTTAAATTTAATATAAGAGGTAAGTTTTCTAAAGAGGCCTACAAATTTTGTTGTTCATTCTCTCACAAGGGGGTCAATCTTGTATGCTAGCTAGCTCTCAAATCTTTGATCAAGTCATTCTATTCCCTCTATGTATTTCTGCACTTATTTTGCATGAAATGACACAAATATATTTCTATAAAAAAATATTTTGATACTTCTAAATTAGGTTTTTTCTTAATTTTATTTCCTTAAGAATTTGTTTTGATTTTTGCTTATCAGATAATATTTTAAATTTACAATAAACCAATATTTTTATATTTTTTATTTAGTACCTTTAATTTTGATTTTGTTTTAATCCATATTGTCAACTAATAATATTAATGATTGTTATAACAATGACATTTATAAGCCATTACCTAGTCACACATCCTGACAACAAATGGGATTTTTTGTTAATTTTGATTTTAAATCTCTCATAAAGTAGTTTGGCATCATCAACGGTTTTGAACAAATGAAGAATTAAAAAGATAACTTGCCAATTAAAATTACACATGTCAAACTAATTGATGGCATAACAACTCAGTGAGCGGCTGACTTTCTTGCTGGTAGCAAGGACTAAAACAAAAAAAATTAGACACTAAATAAAAAACATTAAAAGACTATAATAAAAAAAACATATTTTATAAATTCTTACAAATTATTTAATTCAATAAAATATCATTACACACAACTGAAATTTATAATAGATAAATAATCATAATATATTATATTATAATTAAAATTCATAATTGATAAATAGTTTTGAACATATAAATTATATTTTAGATTTATGATAAACAATAAATGTGTATTTTGAAACAATGTTATTTTTAACTATGAATAATTTATTTTAAAAAATATTAACATTCAGTGTCGAAATAAATATGAAAATGATAGATCGAAAGAGATAAAAAGGTTAAGAAAAATCTCTAAAAACATTCAAATTAACGAAAAATTCTTAAAAATACCGTTGCTGATGAATAACCCATAAGAATGATCTCATTAAAAATAATTTTTATAATTAATTTATAAAGGTGATAGAGGAACATAAATTTATTGATATTGTAATTCACAATTATTAGGTTATTGATAATTTTTTTTCTAAAGCTAAGACTTAATTCTTCAATGTTTGGCATCTACATTTTACTAAATGAGTGATTTTAGTACATGTTATTGAAATTCAACCCAACACTTAATTTAATATTAAATTCATAATTGCGTTAAGTAACACAGATTTCATTCAAACACATATTTTGTTTGGCCTAGCCAAATAGAGATGATGAGGTTTGAATTCACTATCTTATACCTTTTTATTTGTGGGGGGCAACTATGTTATTGTTATGAAGGATCTGCAGATCTTATCAAAGACAAGACTTTGTCATTTTTTTATCCATAAAACTCGAATACGAGAAAATATTTAAGAGGATCGAGTCGAGTTCCACTCGAGCCTACAACTTATTGGCATTATCCTATGCTATAACACCATGAATAAATTGATATGTGTGTGTATACATAGTTCCCCACACATTTAGGTATATATAATATATTTTTTAAGGGATAAAAAACTACTAGAGAGAAAATTAATGAAGAAAAGATGAAGAATCTTGTTCGTAAGGGATAAAAAGGAAAAATCAATAAAAGAAAAATAAAAAATAAGAAAGACTTTAAAAAATGTGAGAAATTCATTGACAAAATCTAAACTAAATGAATCATTTAATAGTACCAAATTAATATATTGCTTATTAAGAAATGAATATAATAATAATTTGAAACTAAAATGTGAAGTGATAAATACTTGAAAGAAGTGTTTTGTCAGCTATAGTGATCATTCTTAGCTCGAACATAATTGTTTTCCGTAAATGATACTTATGGATTTTATAGCAACAAAAAAATATTTCCCTTAACGTCAACGTAATAAAAAAATGAAAGGGTAATAAAAATAATAGAAAAAGAAAATTTAAGGATGAAAAAATGGAGAATCTTTTTCTTAAGGGATAAGAAGGAGAGGTCAATAAAAATAAAGGAAAAAAATCAGACATTAAAAAAATAAGAGAAATGCATTGAAAAATATTAACTAAATAAATTCTTATGCTAAATCTCATTCTTGTCGCTAAATAATTTAGTTCTTTGGTACCAACATATTTTATATAAAGGAAAATATCTTAAGTTATTTTATTTCATTAAACAAACATAGTTGCTACTTATGTCAAATTTGTTGTTGAGTTTTCACATGTTCACAAGCTGATTTTTCACAATTTAGCATAGTTGGTTAAGTCTTTGATCTATTGACACTTGTAACAACCTTTTGCTTGTTCTAAATTAAGTAGATTTTCCCCTTAGATGTACAGATGACAGAAACTTAGTGAAGTCACGAACAAGATCATGGTGACCCTCAAAAAGTGTAGCAGTTTAGAGAAGTTGAATATATATGACTAAAGCAAATGAAAATGAAAAGGAAATTAAGAAGAAAAAATTAATATGTTGAAATGAATATATATCGACAACACTTACTTCATGGTATGTATCATGAAGAGTGACTCCATTATTTTTGAACTTAAGAAGTATATTAAGAAATGACTTGTAAACATGATCTTTGTTTTCAAATCGATCCTGCATTAAACAAAACACATCAGACTTGATGAAGTTGTTCAATTTATATTTATACAACAAAACCAATACTCTCTTTGTTGCATAATAAGTGTCGTCTTAGACTTTTTTACTCAGACCAAGAAGAGCCAATAAATAGATGAAAGTGTGTGTGTGTGTGTATTATAATGTGTTTTCTTTTCTTACATAAACCTACCATATTCAACAAATCCTTCTTTGTAACATCTAATTTTACCATCAAATTTAATTAACTTGTATTTGCTTCATGCATTGCCATGGCATTATCAAACCTAACAACTTTTTATGTCCAACTAAAATCATCCCCAATGTCCCATGTCATATGAGATACCTAAAATTTAAGAATTTTGTCACCTGAATCTTCTTCAAATATTTCGAAGCATTTCCAAACCCATCCTCACCCTCATCTAGAAGTAAGATTTCATATCCCTTTGGCAAAAAATTGTTGAATCCCAAAATCAAATCCCCATGGTCTTTAAGAATCTCCTCCATTTTTTTTCTACGATAATCCCAACATCAATGTACTCAAGCTACCCAATGTACTTCCCTAACACCCTCACCATAAAAAATTAAATAAAGATTCAAGTAAAGAGATGATACCTTTTGAGCCTTGAACCAAGAACGAAGGTAGACTAGGAGGAACAATTCGGCCGCTTTTCTACCTATGCAAATGTGATTGCTAATCCACTACTTCAATTTGTTTCTCACTACATCCACTAAAGATCTTCAAGCAAACCCAACCCTAAGGGATGTTTTGGGGAGAGACGACACTAGGCCCATGACTGAGGAAGGCCCAAAAATAAACCAATAATGTGAAGGATAAAATAATTGTTTGGCAATAACTTAATCTTGTTAGCTTTTTTAAAATCCTTTTCCAATTACTAATTTCAACTTGTCCAAGCATTAACTTTAAAACAATATTTTTCTCCAACACTTAATTTTTAGAGCATGTAACATTTTGTATCTGTATGTATTTTTTAGTAGGAAAATATTTTATATGTAATAAAATGTAGTAACATTTTTAATGAAATTACGTGTCTCATTTTTTGTGTGTGGGACATATGTTTATATTTTACAATAGACATAAATATATTTTTGATATTTTAAAGTTGGGTCATCTTGTGTTTGGACCCCTAAGTTTAAGTTTCATGTTTCTTGTCATTCAATTTGAAAAAAAAATGTTCTTTTAGTTCCTCCTTATTGATTTTTTTTGCAGCTTGGTTACAAAATTTATGGAAGTTTTTATCTATATGAGAGACAATTTTTTTTTTTAAAAATTAATATGTTAAAAAACTAATTTAGGAAACAGCAATATCAATAAGATAAAGTTAAGAGACCAAAAACATATTTAACCTTTTATAGGCCTCTATCTATAAATTCGTCCTAGGTCAACGAAATTGGTCCGATTCCAGGTAGTCTTTTCTTGAGTTTGTCCATATAAATCAATCATATTATAATGAATTTAATGAATCTTATGTGTTTAACAAAACCAAAATGGATTTATATGTAATTAACTTACCTAATATACTTTCAAAAATAAGGAAATCATGGGTTTTTAAATGTTAAATAGGATATAATTTTAAAATTATGTATGTGACACCCTCTACCCTGACATACATATTTATAACACTATACATGAAAATATGGAATTAATTAAAATTATTTTATTTAATAAATATAAAGGAGCTCACGTGGGTAAAACATTCACATTCACGTTAATCACCAAATTAAAGTAACATGTTCAGAATGTTATGCATATAATATAGAAACCCATGTCACAATGTCACATCCTACCGAAGCATTGTGTTCCAGCGTACTCTAGCATGAGGTTCTCCATAGCTATCCACCTAACCATATTCTCTCACGAGCAAAAAGTTCGAGATCATCATAGTATCCAAACATAAACAACACGCAGGGAGTGAGTTATCACATTTCTAACTAATAGAGATAAACAAAATAACATTGATATACATGTCGTATAAATGAAATACAACTTAATTAAACACATCTCACGTCATTTTACCACTTATCGCATGACATCACATTTCAACACTACACAGCTCACACATTTTCACATCATTCACGTACTCAGGAATCAAAACACGATATCACTCAACCAATCAATATCGATTAATACACAAGTGTTATGCAACAAATATACTAAGACTCAATCCTATATGCAATGTGGTACCATGTCAGTGAAAAACCTCATCAGACGCCTATGAGTACATGACAAGACAGACCACACACTGGTAAGTCAAGTCACTCTCATTAGGTAAAATCATAGGGAGATCAGTCAGGGTCACTCTGTTTTGTGAGAATGCTCCAACAATATGGGATCAACATAGACTTCAAGGAACATTCAAAACGAGTGTATTTAACCCCAAAGCCTATACTCCAAAGAGTTTGAGTGCCTTTCCCACCTGATTCTGGTCCAACCCAGAAAATATTTTAGCACGCAAACTTTATCTATGAAGTGTACAAAATACATGACTCCTCAATTGTTATCATAATAATTTAAACTCGTCGCACCTCAAAGTGATTAAAGTCGTCGGGTTCTCACAGTGGATTTCATCATAATACACGTTGCGCATTAACTTGTCGTCCTTAAAGGGTCATACAATTGAGTGATTGTATGATTCATAGCACTCAATTTTATCAACCAATTCACATCAGGGCATCAATTGGCTCGTGAAACACAACAATCTCATAATTATATTCGTAAAGGTAGAATTACAATATAGTAATTATCCCAAAATAAATCCCAATTTGATCCTCTAAGGATCCCTAAACATGTTCATTTTAAGCCAATTGTGATAAACTCATCCCTTACCTCTAAGCAGGCTCACGCGTAAAGTGTGGTATTAATACAAGCATCTCTAGTGGTTCTCTAAGATTCCTGAAGTTTTTCCTCTCGTTGCTCTACTAGGGTTTCCAAGCATTAGAGAGAAGTAGAAGGGATTTGAGCTTCCATTTCATTGTTTCCATGTGAGGGACATTTCTCAACCACAGACATTATTTAACACATCCCAACGATGGGGATGTGCGGCAGTGAGTTGCAAACCCGGTGTTCAAATTTCATCATGATCCAACGGTTAAAATGTCCGGGATCATAATTTTACAGAGTTAGATTTGGGTGTATGTGGAAAAAAAAGATATGTTCGAGGAACATTTCTCTCACTGCAAACATTATTTAACAAATCCCAACGGTGGGAATGTGAGAAAATGAGTTTCTAACCGGTTGTCCAAATTTCACGATGATCAAACAGTTAACGAGTCTTGGATCATAGTTTTACTGGGACAGGTTTGAGTGTATGTGGGAAAAAGAGAAAGTTTTGGGACAATGGGAAAAGAAAATGAATTTGAGAGGAAAAGAGAGCATAGAAACCTATAGTAAATATAATACTGAGCTAATATGTCTTTATTTATAAGTAGGATATTTTCAGTCTATTATTTACTCTATATTTTATTTTATTTTATTATTTTATAAAAAGAAACTTTATTTTACCCCTTATCAAATGAATAAATAAAATCTCCTTTTTACTTCTTAAGAACATATATATTTTTTATTTACCTTAAAACCATTATTTTAATAAATAAAACTATTTCTTCTTATTTATTCAACTAAAAAAACATCATTCTTTTCCTAAAACTCTATTGATTTTTAAATAAAGTCATTTTTAATTTATGTTATAAAAAATGGGATGTTCCCATGATGGAAGCTTGCTTGTGGGGCTTCTATGGAGGCTGTATCTTTGAGCTTCAATGAGGTCCTTTAATGGTGATTTTCCACCATCGAGATGCAACAGAAGACAAAGGAGAAGAGGTGAGAGGAGGCGCCATCCACTAGGGAATAAGCCATGGAAGAAGGAGCTTTACCACCAAGATGAGCCTTGGATAAGAAGCTTGGAGAGGATGCTTCAATGGAGGAAAAGAAAGAGGGAGAGAAAGAGAGAGGGGGGAGCACGAAATTGAATGAAGGAAAAGGGAGAAAAGTTGAACTTTGAGTTGTGTCTCACAAGACTCTCATTCATCAAAGTTACAACAAGTATTACACATGCTTCTATTTATAGACTAGGTAGCTTCCTTGAGAAGCTTTCTTGAGAAAACTTCCTTGAGAAGCTTCTTTGAGAAAACTTCCTTGAGAAGCTAGAGCTTAGCTACACACACCCCTCTAATAACTAAGCTCACCTCCTTGAGAAGCTTCCTTGAGAAGATTCCTAAAGAAGCTAGAGCTTAGCTATACACCCCCCTATAATAGCTAAGCTCACCCCCATGCCAAAATACATGAAAATATAAAAAAAATCCCTATTACAAAGACTACTCAAAATGCCCTGAAATACAAGGCTAAAACCCTATACTACTAGAATGGCCAAAATACAAGGCCCAAAAGAAGGAAAAACCAATTCTAACATTTACAAAGAAGAATGGATCCAACCTTGACCCATGGGCTCAAAAATCTACCCTAAGGTTCATGAGAACCCTAGGGCCTTCTTTAGTAGCTCTGGCCCAAGCCTCTTGGAGTCTTCTATCCAATACCCTTGGGGGGCAGGATTGCATCATCCCCTCCACCTTGGAAAGGATTTGACCTCAAATCCCGAGGTTCTTCATACTCTAGGCTCCTTCCCTCGACACCTGTAAAAAAAACATATGTATTAGTGGTGTTGGGTATGTTAGAGTAGGGTAAGGTCTGAAAACCCCTTTCATGAACATCTTCCCATGAGGGAACATGGTTCCTCACCAACTCAATGAGTGGTGCTACAAGTATAGAAAAATATGGGACAAACCTTTTGTAAAAGTTTGTTAAGTCATGGAAGCCCCAGATTTCCCTTATACTTGGTGGAGGGGGCCAATCAGGAATGACCTTTATTCTCTTAGGGTCCGTGGGAACCCCTTGATCACTATTTAAAAAATTAAGGAAAGTAATGCAATAAAGCGTACCTTTTTCTGTATTTTTATGTTGATTATTCCTACAAAAAAATACGACAAACCTAAGGTGTCCCATATGAGCACCTAAGTTTGTATTAAAACCAAAAATAAGAACAAACCTACCTAATGAGTCCCTATGTACATCAATCATGAAGACGTTGGGTGCATGACTGATTTTACAAAGGAGGGTTGCAACACTCAACACATTCATCATATCACTTATTGTAGGGATTTGGTGCCTAATAATACCTATTTTGGGCACCAACAAAGCACAAGGATTTAAGCTCTTACGAACCAAACCCTCATCCAACAACTCCTTTACTTGAGGAATAACCTCAAGCCCAAGAGGTGTGGCAGTGCTAACAAGTGTCTTTTTACAAAAGAGAAAATGTGGAGGTTGTCTAAGAGGGAAAGTTTCTTTAATGTTTGTCTTTATTGTAAAATGAGTTTCCTTCTTAGCTAACCTCTTGGAGGAGACACTTACCTCCTTACACTTCTCTTTAACCACTAATGGTTGTCCATCTTCTTGGAGGTAGATTTCTTCACTAGATTCTTCCCCTTTTGCTTCTTCACTTTCACTAGAGGAAGGTGAAGTAGTAGCCTCATCTTGGCTACTCTAAATGTCTTGGCCCCTCATAATCATGGTTTTTGTGGTGGGGCATTGAGAAGTAATGTGTCCTCTTCCAAGACATTTAAAGCACTTTATAGAGCTAGTTTTCTCTTGCATACTAGCCTTAGGGGCTTGCTTTTCTATTGTCTCCCCCTTATCATCTTTGGGCTTAGAAGGTGTCACCCCTAAGATGCCTTGACCTTGGTCTTTCTTTGGATAAGAGTGAGAGCCATAAGATTTTGAAGTAGACTTCTTTTTAAGTTGTTGCTCTACCCTTATTTCCCAATCTAAGTTAGCCTCTACATGTCCTTCCCATGGAAGTATGAGAGGTTAATGTTAGCCTCTCGAGGCTTTCTTTCCTTTTTTCTTCTATGGGAGTGAGGTCTAAGATGTGACCTATGTCTTCCTTCGTAATAGTCACGAGGCAAAACAGAGTAGTAGTAGAAATCAAGTAGCGACGGATTTAGCGACCACTCATGCTGAATTATTTGAGATTTTTTGTTTTAGTAGCTAGTTATTATTTTTGGCTGAATTTTTTTGTGGTAACTTCTTTTAATCTATATTTTGTGGGAAAAATAGCTAGAGCCTTTAGTTTAGTCTGATTTGAAAGTTCCAAAAAAGTAGCAAATTTTGTGTTTGTCGAAACTTCAAACGGCCATAACTTTTGTTCCGGTTATCAGAATCGCAATTATTATATATGTATTTGGGGTAGAAAAAAATTTCCTATGCCATGGCAGCTTGCTGTAGGCCGGCTGAGGTCTCCATCGTCCAAAAATAGTGATTCTGTCAAAAGTTTTTTATTTTTCAAGTTTTATTCACTTATTTTTCTTAACCTACCATTTTTAGCTTCCATAGCTAGACTTTGAATTTTTGTCTGAAATTTTTTGTGCTATCTTATCATCATTTTATAAGGTTGCTCACAAAATTTCAAGTCATTTGGATATCATTTGAGGGTAGCTGTAGTTCAAACCTGCACCTTTATTTACATGACAAAGCAACTAGTTGTGCATGCTGAATGTAGTGTATGACTAGAGGAAATCCATCTGACTTACAACCCTTTGATCCTGAGATAGATAGGACATTTCATAGATTAGTTAGGCATCATTTTATACCTTTTGATCATTCTGAGCATTCCATTACTGGTGAATCTGTGCATTCTGTTATTGGTGATTTTGAACATCCTGATTTTGAGCATTGTAATTTTGAGCATTCTGATTCTGAGCATTCTAATTTTGAACATTCTGAGAACATGGCACAACCTCCACCCCGTGAGAGGACTCTAAGGGAAATGGATGGACCTGATTTCACCTACGAAAGCTTGTGCATCCAATACCCTGATGAGGATGTCCCATATGTTCTTAAAACTGGACTGATCCATTTGCTTCCAAAGTTTCATGGCCTTGCAGGTGAAGACCCGCACAAACATTTGAAAGAATTTAATATTGTCTGCTCCACCATGAAACCCCCAGATGTCCAAGAGGATCACATATTTCTGAAGGCTTTTCCTCATTCATTAGAGGGAGTGGCAAAGGACTGGCTATATTACCTTGCTCCAAGGTCCATCACGAGCTGGGATGACCTGAAGAGAGTATTCTTAGAAAAAATTTTCCCTGCTTCCAGGACCACAGCCATTAGGAAGGATATCTCAGGTATTAGACAACTCAGTGGAGAGAGCCTGTATGAATACTGGGAGAGATTTAAAAAACTATGTGCCAGTTGCCCTCACCATCAGATTTCAGAGCAGCTGCTTCTCCAATATTTTTATGAAGGACTCAGTAATATGGAGAGAAGTATGATAGATGCTGCCAGTGGTGGAGCCCTTGGAGACATGACTCCTGCTGAAGCCAGAAATTTAATTGAGAAGATGGCTTCCAACTCCCAGCAGTTTAGCGCCAGAAATGATGCTATAGTCATTAGAGGAGTGCATGAGGTAGCTACAAACTCAGCTGCATCATCTGAAACTAAGAAACTTGAAGGCAAATTGGATGCATTAGTTAACTTGGTAACCCAGCTGGCCTTGAACCAGAAATCTGTACATGTTGCAAGGGTCTGTGGTTTGTGCTCCTCTGCTGACCACCATATAGACCTTTATCCTTCCATGTAGCAACCTGGAGCAATTGAGCAACCCGAAGCTTATGCTGCTAATATTTACAATAGACCTCCTCAATCTCAGCAGCAAAATCAACCACAGCAGAACAATTATGACCTCTCCAGCAGTAGATACAACCCTGGATGGAGGAATCACGCTAATCTCAGATGGTCTAGCCCTCAGCAACAACAACAGCAGCCTATTCCTTCCTTCCAAAATGCTGCTGGCCCAAGCAGACCATACATTTCTCCACCAATCCAACAACAGCAACAGCCCCAGAAACAACGAACAGTTGAGACCCCTCCACAACCTTCCCTCGAAGAACTTGTGAGGCAAATGACTATGCAGAACATGCAGTTTCAACAAGAGACCAGAGCCTCCATTCAGAGCTTAACCAATCAGATGGGACAATTGGCTACACAATTGAATCAACAACAGTCCTAGAATTCTGACAAGCTGCCTTTTCAAGTTGTCCAAAATCCCAAAAATGTCAGTGCCATTTCATTGAGGTCGGGAAAGCAGTGTCAAGGACCTCAACCCGTAGCACCTTCCTCATCTGCAAATGAACCTGCCCAACTTCACTCTAACCCAGAAAAAGGTAATGACAAAAATTTACCTAACAATTTCTGTGCAGGTGAATCTTCCACTGGTAATTCTGATTTGCAGAAGTAGCACATCCCTCCTCTTCCATTCCCTCCAAGAGCAGTTTCCAACAAAAAAATGGAAGAGGCAGAGAAAGAGATCTTGGAAACATTCAGAAAAGTAGAGGTAAACATACCTCTGCTAGATGCAATAAAGCAAATTCCAAGATATGCCAAATTCTTAAAGGAGTTGTGGACTAATAAAAGGAAGCTTAAAGGAAGTGAACGAATTAGCATGGGCAGAAAGGCCTCCGCATTGATTGGTAAATCTGTTCCTCAAATTCCTGAAAAATGCAAAGATCCAGGTACATTCAGCATACCTTGTATTATAGGGAATAGTAAGTTTGACAATGCCATGCTAGATTTAGGAGCTTCTGTTAGTGTTATGCCTCTGTCTATTTTTAATTCTTTATCTCTAGGTCCCTTGCAGTCAACTAATGTGGTAATTCATTTAGCTAATAGAAGTGTTGCCTATCCTGTTGGTTTCATAGAAGATGTCTTAGTTAGAGTTGGTGAACTGATTTTCCCTATTGATTTTTATATTTTGAATATGGAGGATGGATTTTCTCAAGGATCAGTTCCCATCATTCTAGGCAAACCCTTTATGAAAACTGCTAGAACTAAGATAGATGTTTATGCAGGCACACTATCCATGGAGTTTGGTGATATAACTGTTCATTTTAATATTCTGGATGCTATGAAATACCCATCTGAAGATCTTTCTATATTTCATGCTGAAATTATTGACCATGTTGTTGATGAATACATGACTGATCTTTACTCTAATTTGCATGCCTCTCACTCTTCATGCATTGAGTTTGAAATTGTACTTGATCATATGTCTGAATTTGATGCTAAGAGTGAATCTGAGAGTGATATTCATTGCATGTCTGGTGGTGGTGTTTTACCTCTCGAGATTGATTTTATAGAGTCAGATAGGACTAACCATGTTTCAGGAAGTACACATACCTCTGACTTTCTTTATGAGGTAAAGGCTAAGAAACCATCTCTTTCTACCACTATCCAGCCGACCACACCAGAATTGAAGCCTCTACCATCAAATTTAAAATACGCTTACTTGGATGATAGCAAGAGTTTTCCAGTGATTATATCTGCCTCCCTTGCTGATGAGCAAGAGAAGAAGTTGTTGTCTGTTCTCAAGAAGCATAAGAAGGCTATAGGCTGGACCCTGGCGGACATTCCTGGTATTAGCCCATCCACATGTATGCATCGAATAAATTTAGAGGATGGAGCTAAACCAGTAAGATAGCCATAGAGAAGACTCAACCCGGTGATTCTTGATGTAGTGAAGAAGGAGATAACCAAGCTTTTGCAAGCTGGAATCATTTATCCTATCTCCGACAGCCAATGGGTGAGTCCCGTCCAAGTAGTCTCGAAGAAGATCGGCCTCACAGTGATAAAAAATGAGAAGGAGGAGCTAATTCCTACTCGGGTGCAGAACAGTTAGAGAGTCTGCATTGACTATAGGCGGCTGAACCAGGTTACCAAAAAGGACCATTTTCCCCTGCCATTCATTGACCAGATGCTTGAGCGCCTGGCAGGTAAATCTCACTACTGTTTCCTTGATGGTTTTTCTGGTTATATGCAAATTACTATTGCTCCTGAGGATCAGGAAAAGACCACATTCACCTGCCCCTTCGACACTTTTGCCTATAGGAGGATGCCTTTCGGCCTGTGCAATGCCCCTGGTACCTTCCAGCGGTGCATGATTAGTATTTTCAGTGACTTCTTAGAAAATTGCATAGAGGTGTTCATGGATGATTTCACTGTGTATGGATCCTCTTTTGATGGTTGTTTGGATAGTTTTGGAAAAAGTTTTGAATAGATGCATTGAAACTAACCTTGTTCTAAATTTTGAAAAATGTCATTTTATGGTTGAGCAAGGTATAGTTTTAGGCCACATTATTTCTGTTATTTCACAATTGCCTTACCCCTCTTGTGTGCGAGAGGTGCGATCTTTTCTTGGTCATGCAAGATTCTACAGGCGCTTTATAAGGGATTTTAGCAAAGTAGCCCTTCCACTGTCCAACTTGTTGCAAAAGGAGGTGGAGTTTGACTTTAATGACAGATGCAAAGAGGCTTTTGATTGCCTCAAAAGAGCGCTGACTACCACCCCCATCATTCAGGCACCCGATTGGACAACCCCTTTTGAGCTTATGTGTGATGTATGCATTGGGGGCTGTCCTTGCTCAGAAAATTGATAAATTGCCCAGGGTGATATATTATGCTTCTAGGACTTTAGATGCTGCCCAAGCGAATTATACTACTATTGAGAAAGAGCTTCTAGCCATAGTTTTTGCTCTTGAAAATTTTCGATCTTATTTGCTTGGTACCCGCATTATTGTTTATACTGACCATGCAGCTCTAAAGTACTTGTTGAAGAAGGCTGATTCTAAGCCTAGGTTGATTCGATGGATGCTCTGGCTCCAAGAGTTTGACTTGGAGATCCGTGATAGGAGCGGAGCACAAAATCTAGTTGCTGATCATTTGAGTCGGATCGAACGTGTATCAGATGTGGATTCACCCATTCGGGATGATTTCCCAGATGATCATTTGTATATACTGTATAGTATTTCTGACTCTCTTTCTACTCCCTGGTTTGCTAACATTGTCAATTATTTAGTTGCCTCTATTTTTCCTCCCTTAGCATCTAGGGCCCAAAAAGATAAAATTAAAAGTGATGCTAAGCATTTTATTTGGGATGACCCCTACTTGTGGAAATTGTGCAGTGATCAGGTAATTAGACGATGCATTCCAGATCATGAGACTGACTCAGTCCTGCAGTTCTGTCATTCTTCCGCCCCGGGAGGTCATCTGGGTGTTCAAAGGACAGCTCGCAAAGTGCTTGATTGTGGTTTTTATTGTCCCACCATCTTTAAAGATGCGTGGAAGATCTGCAGCACTTGTGAGCAGTGTTAGAGAGCAGGAAATACACTTACATGGCGACAACAAATGCCTCAGCAACCTATGCTATTCTGTGAGGTGTTTGATGTCTGGGGTATAGATTTCATGGGCCCTTTTCCTGTCTCTTTTGGTTATGTTTACATTCTCCTTGCAGTTGACTATGTTTCAAAATGGGTGGAAGCCAAGCCCACTAGAACTAATGATGCTAAAGTTGTTACAGACTTTGTCAGGTCTAATCTGTTTTGCAGGTTTGGAGTACCTGAAGCAATTGTTAGTGATCAAGGAACCCATTTTTGCAACAGAACAATGCATGCCCTGCTTAAAAAGTACGCGGTGGTACACAGGGTATCCACACCATACCACCCCCAGACCAATTGATAGGCAGAAATTTCTAACCAGGAAATCAAGAGAATTTTAGAGAAGATTGTGCAGCCAAGCAGGAAAGATTGGAGTACCAGGCTTGATGATGCTCTCTGGGCACATCGGACTGCCTACAAAGCACCCATAGGAATGTCTCCTTATCGGGTTGTCTTTGGAAAGGCATGTCATCTTCTAGTGGAAATTGAGCACAAAGCATACTGGGCAGTGAAGACTTGCAACTTCTCTATGGATCAAGTTGGTGAGGAAAGAAAGTTGCAATTGAGTGAGTTAGATGAAATCCGCCTAGAAGCCTACGAGAATGCCAAGTTCTACAAAGAAAAGACCAAGAAGTTCCATGATAGCATGATAGTTAAGAAGGACTTCATGGTTGGGCAAAAAGTGCTATTGTATAATTCTAGGCTTGGACTCACGAGTGATAAGTTGAGGTCTAAGTGGATTGGTCCTTTTGTTGTTACTAATGTTTTTCCTTATGGTACAGTTGAGATCAAAAGCGACTCCACAAAGAAAGAGCTTCAAGGTCAACGGACATCGACTTAAGCCATTCCTCACGAACCCTTCTTTAGTGGACGTAGTGGTGGAAGAGACTTCCTTACTCCACCCTACTCTTCCTCCACCATGACTTAGGGAGTTCTTCTTTTCCTATCTCCTTCTTTGCTTTTATTACACTTGTCCAATTCTATTTGATGGTTTAACTGTTTTAATCTTTTAATTGTGCTACATTGAGGACAATGTGTTGTTTAAGTATGGGGGGGGGGGAAGTGTTCTTTGGTTTTGCTAGTTTTGTTGGTTTTGTTAATTTGTTAGTTGTGTTAATTTGTTAATTTTGTTAGTTTCGTCGGATTTTTAGTATAAAATTTTGGGTCAATTTTGTGTGCATGTATGACTTTGCATGTTTTTCTTTGAATTATAGGATATGTTCAAGAAATGGGTAATTGTTTTGAAAATAAAAGTTCTTGACATTTTGTGACTTGAAATCCTTGATTCTCCTCTACATGTCATGATAGTTTTGAAAGCTCAATTTGAAAGTGATGAGTTTACCTTTGTGAGAATTTGAGCCATCCATCATCATAATCATTTGGTGTGTGCCCCATTGATTGCTTGCACAATAGCCTTGGCTTGATTCTTGTTGATGCTTCCTAATTCACATGCATATTTGGAAATGATTGAGGCAATTTTGTTCTTATAAGCTTCTAGCCAAATGGACTTACCTTGAATTAATTCCTTTGATAGCCCTTTTGAGCCTTGTTTCCCTTTCCTTGTTTTGAAGCTCACTACAAGCCTTAAATGAAAAACCATGATATCACCATATCCTTAAGGAATTTTGGAGCTTTGGAATTGTTTTGGGAATAAGTGTGGGGGGGGGGGGGATTTTTGTTTCATTGGATAACTTGTTTTGTTGGCTATGCTTCATGATGTATTTTGGGCCATACTTGATGTACATTGCATATTGGTTAAAGGTTGGACATGCTGAATTTGATGCTGTATCTCAAAGGCTATAGAGTACAAAAAAAAAATCGAAAAAGAAAAAGAAAAGCAGTAAAGTTGTGTGAATAAGATAATAAATGACAAAAGAATGATGAGACTCTTGGTTCTACTCTTTATGTTTAAATTTTATCTTTACTTCTTTTTATTTTCTTATGTTTTCTTAATATGCACTTATTCCCCATTGCTCCTCTATTCCTTTGGGATTCAGCCACTTATTCCATATTTTTCCATACCTTGTCCTTGGCCCCATTACAACCTTGAAAGACCTTTTGATCCTCATGTGCTTGTGTTTATGGGTTGATTGTCAATTTTAGAATCTTGCCAAGTTTATGTGGTGTTTGTTTTCATGGGTGCTTTGAGGGTAAATAGTAGCCTAGACACTTGAGAGATAGAGTGTATATCTTGTGAGGCTTTATCACTTTTCATTCTTGAGCTGATTAACTATTTTGCCATGATTGGGTTGCTTGGATGATTTTCATGAATGTCTTGACTTTTTGGATCTCCTTATGTTAGATGTTACCCATTCCTTTCATTCCTTGATGTTCATTGAGAAATATGTGAATGTTTTTGTTTGTCTCTCTTTGATATCCTTGGATTTTGTTCTTTGTTTCATTTTGCCCAGGAGTGCAAAAGGCTAAGTATGGGGGGTTTTGATGTGCCATCATTTTCTTCTATTTTCTAAACCCTTTTTGCACCATTTTAATTACTAATTGGTCTTAATTGTCAATTAATCAGGCAGTTTTAATATTTGGGCTCATTTAGCTAATTTGATGTTTTTAATCTAATTTCAGGAATTAATGAAACATTGGGCTTAATCCGGATTTTGGTTATGGACTTGAAGAGGGCAAATAAAGCAGCGCTTACCTTAGTTAATTTCTAATTAGGAAATTTCGCAATTTTATTTTATGTTGTTCAGTGTTTATTTCGTTTTGGGCCAGAGTATTGTAATAGGGCCCAGTGACTTTGAGTGACTCTTTTTAAATAGCAGCCTTGGGATTCGTGCAAGGCCATTCTGTTATGCTATTTTATTATTCAGAGTTTTTGTTTTAGATTTCTACTGTTTTCGTTCTTAATGCAATTTTCCGTTTTCTGCTTCTAATTACAATTTCGTTCTTGCTTCTTCTTCTACTTTCATTTACGTTTCTGTTTCATTTACATTTCTGTTCATTTACGTTTCTGTTCATTTACGTTTCTGCTTCATGTTTCATTTGCGTTTTCTGTTTGAATCTATGGAAGGCTAGTTTTTCTGGTGTTGTTTCCTTTTGAGGACGAAGCCCAACTCTCTTTGAGGTTTCGTTTGTAATGTGGTTTCTTGGCAGTTTTCCCTTCACTAGTTATCCCAAATTCGTGAACATTAATCAGTGCACGCTTCGTGTTCGATTAATTGCCTCTGAGCCTAACTTGCGTTCATGCTTAATGGACGAAGGGCTAACTGGTGTATGTGGTGCCTAACCACATATTGACAACCCTAAGTTGATTTTCGCTTAGTAAATTGAAATAGGGTTGGATTAAGTGGTTGACTGTTAGGGACGAATTCTCCATAACCCAGGATAAGAGAATGGCTTCTGAATCAGAGGAAACAACCCGATTTTAATATTAGTAGTTTCATATTCCAGTTTACTTGTTCTGCTCTTTAATCACAAAACAAACAACCCTCCCTAATCGTTACTGTTACTGCGCAAGTATATTATGAACATTTGGTTTGTCATTGCTCGTTGGGAAACGACCTAGGATCACTTCCTAGTTACTGCATTTTCATGTTTAACAAATTCTTTATGCAAACCATTGAATGCATCATGGAGTTCATCAAAAGAAATAGATAAGTCATAGTTAGAAGACATTACCTGTTCTTTGCTTTCATAGTCTTTGGCCATGAGACCCAGATTTATGATTTCATTTTCTGAATCACTTGAAGAATCCATGTCATTATCTTCCCAAGTGATGTATGCTTTCTTTTTCTCTTGTCAGATTTTTCCATTCTTCCTTTAAAGACACAACAATTGAATCTCAAGTGCCTAGGTTGATTGCATTCATAGCATTTTGGGACTAAGGAGGAATCTTCTCCTTTCTTCTTTGGATTGATATTTGATCTCCTTTGATTTCCTTTGTTTCTCAGAAATTTATTGAATCTCTTCACAAAAAAATCTAAAACCATCATCCTATTCTTCTCTAGGTTTTTCTATAGTTTCATTTCCCACTACCATTGTAGGAATGAAGGAACCAATTTCAATGGCTTCCCATATATTTAAATCTATTGCTTCTATAAAGATTTGCATACAGGTTTTCCAAAAGTGATAACCCTCACCATTGAAAACAAGAGTGTCGCAACCTACCCTTTTGCGGGCAACCGAGGCGAGGCTCACGGGAGTGTCTTCCAAAGAAGGAAAATGCGTGGAGTCGCCACCAACATTTATTTGTGGAAAACGTCAAAAAAACCGAAGGAAACCGGTCATAAAGAATATTCCAAATTCGGGAGTTGTATTTACGTTTGAGGAAGGTATTAGCACCTCTCACGTTTGTCCCAAAGGACAACAACCTTAAATTTGAATTGTGTGAAATTGTGTATCTAAACTTTTATTTCTTTTTTATTTTTGAGGTCGACAAAAGCGGGGCTCTTGCTCCTACGTACCCTCCATCGAAGAGGAAATCAGACATACGTAGTTCTTTCCAAAGAGCAAATCAAGCGATTCTTTTTACTTGGAAGGAGGTCCTTTTAAGGCGTTGGACCTTAAAATGATCCATTTTACTTGGTGAGAAAAACTGAGGTATCGATCCTTAAAATCCTTTTTAGTGATTTTTTTGCGGACGAGCTTGACTTTGCGAGTTGATTTTAGCCTTAGTTTCACTTTAGTTATTAATCAATTCAATTTAAGAAAGAGAAATCCCAAAGTGAAATGTCCGATTGATTTTTTTGGGTTTATTTTACTAAAAGATATTTTTTGATTATTATATTATTATTTTACCTCTTTTTGGTTTCCAACGTGGTTACGGCATGACCGAACGATCAGATTTCATTTTAACAGAAATTAACCGATATTACAAATCAAATGATCGGTGGAAATTTATTTTATTTTTTGATTAGGCGAGAAAATGACTTAAGTAAATGACTAAAGTACGTCAAAAGGGGGTACGGAAAGTAAATGAAAAGAGAATAAAAGTACGCGAAGCAAATGGGGACCACCAAGGGTACATAGGCTGAATTGAAAAGTTCGATTTCGGGAACTTACCGGTTGAAGACCGAAGAATGACGAAGAACGAACGACGAACGACAAAGAGCGGTTGAAAATCTTCGCGAAATCACCCACAGAAACGTTACGGAAGCGCCTAGGCTTGGATTTTCTTCACGGAAACAATTTTCCTCACTAATTTTAAGTGATTACGAAGTACCAGAAGGGCTGAACCCTTTTCTTCTTCACTCCTCCCTCTATTTATAGGAAAATAGGGGAGGAGCTTGCCACCCAGCTCGCCCAGGCGAGCCAGGTTGCTTCCTCCAGAAGCAACCGCCTTCTGGAGGAACATCCTGGAAGGCCCAAGTGGGCTTGATTGCTATTTGCACCCCTTTTTACTAAATACACCCCCTTTACTTTTTTTGGTGATTCTTTTTTTGTAACGTTACGAAACTTTACGAATTTCGTAACGATACTTGTTTTCTTTCCGTAAGGTTATGAAACCTTACGGGTCATGTAATTACTCCTTTTTAGCTTTCAGAATGTTACGGAAACTCACGGATTGCGTAACAATACTTGCTTTAGATTTCCGGCATGTTACGGAATTTCATGGATTGCGTAACGATGCTTCCTTTTGATTTCTGGCATGTCTCGGAACTTCACGTATTGTGCAACAAAGGGTGCCAAGTACCTCGAAGCGGTCAAACAAAGGTTGCATGCCATCAAACAATGGTCCCCGGACGAAATTAGGGTATGACAGTTGCCCCTCTTTACTTACCTTTTATAGGAGATAAGAGGAAAGCAAAGATAAAACACTGATTTCGTCCGTCTTCGCCCTTTCCGTGATTAGTCTATGACGACTTCCGTCTCTCCTTCTTCTTTCTCTGCACAACACAAAAAAAACACAAACAACAAAAAACACCAATAACATAATATACACATATACACATGTTTGGCGAAGGAACCAATCGGGAAAATAACCAAAACCATATTTCCCAGTCACCGGAGGGTCCGCGCTTGATAACGGAGGACGCATGAACAACGCTAGGCAATCAATTCATGGGGCTCCGAATAGGATGGTGGAGGATACACGAATAGTGCTAGGCAATCAATTCGTGGGTCTCCGGACTTGATGGTGGAGGACGCATGAACAGGGCTAGGCAATCAATTCATGGGGCTCTGGATAAGATTTAATGGTGGAGGATAGACGAACAGCGCTAGGCAATCAATTCGTGGGGCTCCAGACTCGATGGTGGAGGGGAAATGTCAGGTCAAACTAAAACTGGGAATAAAATCACTCATAGTGTATAAAAACTCACATAGGTAAGTGTTTTACCCTAATTCCAAACCATAGCTGCACCATGACTTTATTTTGCACATGATTTCCTATCGAACCAAAAGATCACACGCACGATCACGGATCAATAGGATTTTCCCGAGGGTAGTGCTTTTGGAGAGGAAGCTGGATGTTTCAGTCTTTTCCTCTTTGTTTATGTGGGGCGGGATACTGCCAGTCGGGAGCGACCTTGAATGGCAATCCCAAAGGAAGAACTACTTCAAAAATGGGTTTTCCTTTGCCGGCAGCCATTTGCCCAGCTGAAAATTTATCTGGTCAGAAGATCTTTCGTTCTCTTTCCTGGTTTCCTGTATTGATCAGGAATTATTATGTTTTTCCTTCGATCTTTTTCTTTTTACTTTCTTCTGATCTTCGATCGGGAATCCTTCTTTTCCTTTTCTTTTCTTTCTTTTCATTACTTCCTTTTCCGATCTTTGATTGGGAATTCGGGTTTTAGCATTCGTTTTTCGCTCTCCCTTGAGGAGATTTTGTGTCCTCTTCTCTGGGGGAAAGGATGGGGATTATTTTCATGGGCCCAGGTTCAAAGTAGCTTAAGGTTGTGTCTCAACATTGTCTTTTCATCATGCGAGCCCGATTTTGATATCTGGGGCAAAACAAATTCGTGTGTCAAGGTGTCGGTGCCGGGTTGAATTTCCATATCATTTCCACGAGGTACACATAACAATGATGATTTGGGAACAACGTGCAAAATTAGTCATGGCTACAGCTAGGTGGGTACTCAAGCATCCAGTTTATGGCATTGTGATACTAAGGCTTGGGATTTACACAAGTAGACCCAATATTTCCAAATTATGTTCTTTCATCGGTTCAATGAATCCATCCATTCTCATCTCGGTTATTCAGGAAAATAAACTCTTAGTGTCAGTCTCTTGTTTCCAAAAGATATGTTTGCTCTCTACGAACGATTTATGCTTCATATGACCATAACATGCCGACCTTCGAGGTCTTTATTTCTTTTTCTTTTTTGTTTCATTTTTTATGTTTGCAAAAACTATACATCCATCGCCATCTATGATAAAAACTTTTCTTTGTACACCTACATTCCTATACATGACAAAATTTTTCTGTATACACACGCATTAAAACTCTTTCTCTTTATATCAACACGGTCTATATAAAAACTCTATTCATGCTCAAAGATTTCTTTTTCGTTTTTCAACATACACTCGTGGTTTACACAAAAATTTCTTTATATACACTCATTACTCACACACAAGGATTTCTTTTCACACCTTATTTACACACACACAAAATCTTTCCATACATTTTTTTACATATAAAAAACTCTTTTCTTTTCTTTATATATAGACATGACATTTGTTCACAACGCCTCTTTCTTTTTTCTATTCTTGGCGTTATCATGATTTTTGTTCGTTTTATTTTAGGATGACATTCCTAAATGAAAACTCTACACGGTTCCAGAATTTCAACAAACATTATTGACAATAACGAAGTAAGCACTAACGCAACAGTCCAAACAACATGTATGCACAAAACAAGAGACAATCAAAACAAAACAAATGTTAGTCCCTCAAGTTATAAAAACAAGATAACATACGTAAAAATGAAAAGAATACGAATCTAGGGATCCCACGGTCATGTGGCTCCGCATGCCACCGGACTCTTGGGTCACGGTAACAAAAGGTGGGGTGGTCAACAAAAGTAGATCTTTTGCTCCTACGTATCCTCAATTTTTGATGAGGAACTCAGACCTACGTAGTTCTTGATAACTGTGAGACTAAAAATAGTCTCGGTGTGTTTTCTTCACTAAAATGTGAACATGCTTTAGTAAAGAGATAAAAAACTTCCAACTGATCAAGCAACATATGCTTTTTGGATGAAAAACAATGTGTCTATCGGGGAAGGAGGGTATGCTGATGAAATTTTCTCATAACCGTAAATGAGATTTTGGATGTTAGCACTTCGTTTCTAAATGACCATTTAGAGGAAGCATTGGGTTCAACAAAAATAGAAGAAAATCACTCAAAGTGTATCAATCTCACACAGGTAAGTGTTTTATCCTAATTCCGAACCATAGATATGTCATGACTTGATCTTGCAAATTATTTCCTATCAAATCAAAGATTACATGCGTGATCATGGATCAATGAGACTTTTTTCTTGGGAATGGTTTGTTTTCTTGGTGGGAAATTTGGCTTCGAGTGTTTTTGGCCTTTTCCTTTTCTTTTTTTGTTTAGTGCAGGGCGAGAAAGTCGCTAGCGCACAGGATTTTGGTTGGCAATCAAAGGGAGAAGACCACTTTAGGTCGTGGTTTCCTTTTTTCTTGTTTACTTGGTGACAATTCTGTATTGTTCAGATATTGTCTGGTCCAAAGACCTTTCTACATATTTCTTCTGTTTTCTTCTGATCTTTGATCGGGAAATTTCTTTCTTTTTTTGCTTTCTCATACTCTTTGATTGGAATTTTCCTTTTATTCTTTTTTTTTCTTTTTTGTTTTCTTCCGAGGGCAAGGATTGACATTCTCACCCTGGGTCAAGGTTTATGATAAGTTGGGATTTTGGCTCAAGGCTTGTAGAATGGCTGGTCATGATATATGTCAGGGTTTTGGCCAGCGGTTCGGGGCTAAAGGGGATGTCCTACATTATTTCCATGATACACATGCAACAATGATGATTAGGAAATTTTATGCAAAATTGGTCATGCATGCACCCATGTGGATACTCAAGAATCAAGTTTTTATGGTCATGTGACACTAAGGCTCAGGATTCATTTTCCCTATTTAAGTCAACGCAGTGTTTCCAAAATATGCTCATTTGTCAATTTATGCATTCATCCGAGTCCATTTTGGGCATTCGGGAAAATTTTCATAGCATTCACCCTTCAGGTGTACACACATTTTTTTTTCCAAAAACTGGTTATGATCAGTAAAAGAAATTTCAAAGAAAAGATGGAAGTTATCTCTTTTCAAAAGCGTGCTGGCTTTTCAGCTGAAAGATATATTTTTTGTTCTTGTTTGTTTTTGTTTTTGTTTTTTTTTTTGTTTTTGTTTTCATGAGCTATTTTGCTACCTAAACAGGTATATATTTTTGTGAAGTATTTTTGCTATATACATGCATATCCAAGGTATCTTGCTACCTAAACATACATATATATGTTTTGTGAGGTATTTTTTCTATATACATGCATATCCAAGGTATCTTGCTACCTAAACATACATATATATGTTTTATGAGATATTTTTGCTATATACATGCACATCCAAGGTATCTTTCTACCTAAACATACATATATATATTTTGTGAAGTATTTTTTTGTTACATACATGCATATCCAAGGTATCTTTCTACCTAAACATACATATATATATTTTGTGAGGTATGACTACCTTCTGAGCTTGTGCTTGTTTTATTTAAATTCCTAGGATCATGAGCAACTAGGTGTGTCCTACTATGACTTGAGAAACAAAAGTGATCAAATAACAAGCAGAGATTTAAAAGGTACTAGGTTGCCTTTTAGTAGCGCTTCTTTAACGTCTTGAGCTGGACGCCTGATGACTTGTCGGTCACGGACCTAGTACTTTTGCTTACCTTTGGCTTTGGACTTTGGTCACCTATTGGTCGGCCATGTTTCGTAGGCAGCGCTCTAACCTTTTTGTGGATGAGCTAAGGTGAACTCTAGAGGTGGTGGCGGTGTGTCTATTGCCCGCTACCGGCCATCCCCATGCTACTGTGG
Source organism: Glycine soja (assembly GCF_004193775.1). NCBI lineage: Eukaryota > Viridiplantae > Streptophyta > Magnoliopsida > Fabales > Fabaceae > Glycine > Glycine soja. The sequence goes on along the minus strand of NC_041009.1, from coordinate 33,043,291 downwards.
TGTCTCGCCCTGCGCCTGCTTGGGGGCGTAGTACTTCTTGATGAAAGCCCGGTTAATGCGGGGCCTAATGACCTTGTTGGGGGTGACAGGAACTCCGTAAAACTGACAGAGGCTCGTAATCAGAGCTGGAAACCCTAGGACCCTGTTGGACTTCTCCGGGTTCACTGGGTGTCTTGCGGGCGCGATCCCTGCAAACAAAAGATGACATCAGAAATCAATTGAGCGATGTGCATACTTACCTATGTCATGATGGCGTGACCTTGCTGGGGGGAACGGGCACCCGGTAGGACTAACAGAGGCCCATAACCAGAGCTGGAGACCCCAGGGCCCTGTTGGACTTCTCCGGGTCCATTGGGTGTCCTGTGGGCGCGACCCCTGCAAATAGTAGATGGCATTAGAAATCAGTTGGAAATAATGCATACCTACCTATGTCGGGACGGCACAGACCAACTAATACTTCCGCAGGGGGAGATCGGCATTACGGTCGCTGGGCAGAATGTTTCTAAGTAGCAACGTCATCCATATCTTTGTAATAGTGGTCATGTTGGTGCGCATGATCCACACTCGTCTCTTTGCAGTGGCACGGGTGAAATCTTGCCCCGGTATGCATAGTAGCTGCGTGATAGCCTCCCTCTATGGTTATGCTTGCACAGTTGGTCGCCCTCCAATATCAGGGGGTGGCCCAAAAACTGATAAAAGGAAACTACTGGCCCCTTAACTGGGAGCACGAGTCTCGGTTAAGCATTTAAGGGCAGAGGACCTTAAATTCTCTTCAGGTGCGGATGTGGAGTCCACAGAAGGCGAGAGTGTGTGGCCCTCTGAAGGCGAGGACGTGTAGCCCTCTGAAGATGAGGACGTGTAGCCCTCTGATGGCGAGGACGTGTAGTCCTCTGAAGGTGAGGGTGTGCAGCCCTTTGAAGGTGAGGACATGTAGTCCTCTGAAGGCGAGGGCATGCAGCCCTCTGAAGGCGAGAGCGTGCAGCCCTCTGAAGTTCAGGACGTGTCGCCCTTTGGAGGCGAGGACATGTAGTCCTCAAAAGGTGATAGGTACTAGTACCCAAGGGTCCACTTTTATGAGAAAGCAAGAGATCGACTCACTGAGAGGGTCGATCATCCCAAATTCAAAAGATTGGACATTAGATGTAGGAAATTTATGCAGTTAACATGATTTTTGGGGATGCAGATGCATGCAACCTTTGTCTTAAAATGCGGTAAATGCGAACTTCATATGCAACAATGCGATGTATGGGAATGTTGTACAATGTTCATGACATTCTTTCCCTATTTTGTGATTTTGATTTTGATTTAATTTTTTTTTTGAAAAACACAGATTGACTGTCCTTTTGAAAGAGGTGATAATTCATGCAACCTTATCCTATCTTTTGCAAATCTCTCTGGGAACTCCCTCAGAGTGTATGTTCTGTTTGATTTAGTTACTTGACCATCTTGGAGTGACGACGATGGAGCCGTTTGACGTTTAATCAATCCATTGAAATTCCAGGGTTTGTCCCCCCCTTTTTTTGATTAAAAAAACATCGACGGGTGAGAACTTTTGATCTGCCCCTATGTTCACTTGAGGCTCATGCACAATGCCCCTTATTGCCCCAGTGTAAGGCTTTGAGGTACCAATTTGTTATCTTTCGTCATGACCTTGTAGCAGGGAACCTATTGGGTGAGAACTTCTAATCTGCCCCTAGGTTCGCTTGAGGTTCATGCACGGTGCCCCTCATTGCCCCAGTGTAAGGCTTTGAGGTACCAATTGTTGTCTTGTTTTTACAACCTTGTAGCAAGGAACCTATTCGGTGAGAACTTCTAATCAACCCCTAGGTTTGTTTGAGGTTTATGCATGGTGCCTTTCATTGCCCTAGTGTAGGGCTTTAAGGTATCCATTTTTGTTTTCACAACCTTGTAGCAAGGAAGAATGAAAGAGGCGGTTTGATTCTCGCAAAAAGAATTTTTCAAGGAAGAGAAATAGTTTGAAGGATTTTTTCAGTTGACGGATTAAGTCAAATGACTCTTTGTAGAAGCAAGATGTTTTGATGATGCCAAAGGATCAAGTGCTTCTAAGTTTTATTCAAGACAAGAATCCAAGAAAATCAAGATATATGATCAAGTTGATCTCTAGAATCTTAGGAAGAAGTTTCCAAATTGAAAAAGCAAAAGGTTTGGCCAAAGAATTCTATCTAAATCATTTTAAATTGAGATTTACTCTCTGGTAATCGATTACCAGCAGCTGGAAATGTTTATAACTGTCATTAGAAATTTGAATTCAAAATTTATAATGTGTAATTGATTACACATGGGTGGTAATTGATTACCAGCAGTTTATTGAACGTTTTAATTCAAATTTTAAAGCCTGTAATCGATTACACAAGTCTTGTAATCGATTACCAAAGGGGATTTTCAGAAAATAATTTTCGTGAGTCACATTTATTCAAACGGTTTATGAATGGACATCAAAGGTGACTTGGAAACATGAATTTAAAGAGAGTTTTCATTGCCCAAAAAGTTTTATCCTCTCAAAAGACTAAGTTTTTCTGATCTGAAATGTCTTATCCTCTCAAAAAGATTCCTTGGTCAACCACTTGCATATTCAATGAGGAATTTTGATTGGTCTTCATCGTACAATCTATCTCTTTTAAGAGAGATTTCTTCTTCTCTTCTTCTTATTTCTGAAAAGGGATTAAGAGACCATGGGTCTCTTGTTGTAGAGGATTCCTGAACACAAGGGAAGGGTTGTCCCTGTGTGGTTCAGACTTTGTAAAAGGAGTTTTACAAAGAGAGTGGAAAATCTCAAGTGGGTTGCTTGAGGACTGTACGTATGCACGGGAAGTGGCCGAACCAGTATAAATCAAGTTTGCCTTCCTCTCTTCCCTTAAACTTCTTTTATTTATTGCTATTTATCTTTTGCTTTAAAGAAGTTTATTTTGAATTTTCTTTTGAGTAATTCATGTTAAGGGTGCATTGTTAATCCAAAAAGAGAGAGTGAAAGTTTAATTGGGGAATAGTATTTATATCTTAATTTAACCCCCCCTTCTTAAGATAACTGAGGCCATTTGTCCCACATCCTATTCTTGATAACTCACTTCACTCTAAAAAGACAAACTTTCCGGAATGATAAAATGAGGTCACATGAACGTCTTGAAAACACAGTCAATCAAATGCTTTTTTTTTCTTTTTGAACTTTTTTTTTATATTTTGAAACTTATTTGTTTTGAACTTTACTCGTTGTTTTACGGCACCCCCACCAACGTGCAAGACGAGTAATTTCTGATTGAACGGTCTTGGAAGTCAGCACTCAGGAGCACATGTCGCTCGAGCAAACAAACCAATGGCTTGCACCCACATTCCAGTGGAAGCAAAGATGTAATTACGAGAGGATGAGGGACAAAGATGTCATATTTATCGATTTTATTTAGCATTCTAACTATGGTTTACAATAATGGCATAAACTTGAAGATCCTGATGAGTCATTAGAGACATCTAACAATAGCTTTCAAAATTGCCCCATGTGTGGTGTCGCTTGTTAGTGTTAGGATTCAGCAAGCGATTCTCCTCAAATTTCAGCCAGCCCAGATCAATTAGACTTTGCACCTTATGCTTCAAGGTCATACAGTGCTCAATGGAATGCCCCAGGGCTCTTCCTTGATATGCACATGTTGCGTTCAAGCTGTATCCTTGGAAAAATGGAGGTTGAGGAAACCTAGCAAGGGTTATGGCTACCATTGCATTATCAAGTAGATATGGGAGCAAGTCAGCATAGGACACTGGAATTGGGGTGAATTCTACAGGCTTTTTCGTTGCAAAATTCATTTCTTGGTTGGTGTTTTGGTTTGTGCTAAAGGTGGTGTTCGTCATTGGAAGTGCGATAGACAGGCTTTGTGGTTGATTTAGGGATGGCTTTTGTGGATAACTGGGTGGTGGGTAAGGAGAAGGTTTTGTTATTGGCTGAGTAATGACATTGTTGGGTTGGTGGGAAACTGGCAGTATAGGAATGGCAGTCACAACATGGGCTTCTCCTTCATCCTCACCCTCTTCATTTGCCCCAGTTTTCTCATTCGTCCAAACAGGATGACTAAATTTGCCTCTTTTCGGACCCACATCGATCCTTTCACAGGCGAAGACCAAATCCGCAAAGCTTTGAAGGTGCGTGGTCCACCATCTTTTCATAGTAGAATACCGATAATGTGTCTACCATCACGATTATCATCTCCTTTTCCATCATTGGGGGTACCACTTGGGCTGCCAGATCCCTCCACCTTTGGGTGTATTCTTTGAAGGATTCATGCTCCTTTTTGCACATGTTCTATAGTTGCATCCTATCCGAAGTCATTATACTGACATCGCCTAACAAAAGCAACCATTAGGTCCTTCCAAGAATGGACTCGGGAAGGTTCCAAGCTAGTGTACCAGGTAACAGCTACCCCAGTAAGACTTTCTTGGAAGGAATGTGTTAGCAATTCCTCATCTTTTGCGTATGCCCCCATCTTCCGATAATACGTCTTTAGATGGTTCTTGGGGAAAGTAGTCCCCTTGTACTTGTCAAAGTCCAACACCTTGAACTTGGGAGGGGTGATGATATTGGGTACTAGGAACAACTCTCCTAGGTTAGCAAAGGCATAATCTTCATCTCCTTCGATGGCCCTGAGCCTTTCCTCTAGATGATCCAACTTTCCCATTTCTGCCATAGCATGAGGGTTTTTACTTGTTGTGGAATGCAAGAGGTGTGGTTGTGGGTGATACTAAGGGCCCTCCAAAGTGCTTCGCAGGGGTATACCACCAACTGCTTGCCCTTCAGTGGCATATCCGAGGCAAGGCTCGAAGTCGGCTAGATTGTGGTGGGGCATTTTATGTGCCTCCCCCATGGGTCAAGAGTCATGTGCATGATCAGAGGTTGTTGGCTCTCAATGAGTATAGGAGTGGAGTTATTTACATTCTCATTGGGAGTGTATGCCACATTGGGTGGTGTATAGTTGGGGAGGCAAGCCATATGGTGGGAAGGCATGCTTGTTTTGAATTTGGGCATAATGGGGGCCGCCCGTACTTCCCAAAGCTTTGCCTACCATATCTGAGGTTGGATGATTCATTTGCTTGAGGACAGATGGGGGCATCGAGTTTACCTTAGCGACAGCACTGGTAGCGGCAACTACAACTGCATTGGTTTCCATTATCTTCCTCATGCTCATCATGGCCTCCATCATCGTGGCCATTTGCTCTTTCATGGCCTCCATGTCGGTCTTCATCTTCTCTTGTACCTCTTCCACTTTACCCATTACTCTAGCTCTAGCACGGGTTCGGTAAGGGCACTGTAAAGAATTTTTACGCATGCATGTATGCGAATGATGCATAGTTGAAGTATTGCGAATTTTTACGCAGGACATGGGGTTGAATCAATTTAGATTTTCAACATGGTCCATGACATGCTTTGTCAAGGTGAAACTGGAAGAAACAAGGATATCAACAATCCTAAACGTGTTTGGTAGTAGACGAAGCAATGATGCAACACGATCCATCTTTTGCCCCAATTTTTGCAAGATGGTTACTTCCATACTTCAACTTGACTTGATGAACCTTTTCGTAAAAGCACGAGTTTGGTTCAACCCCATAACCCAGGGAATGGCAATTTTGATCGCCAATTGTCGCAACGTGCCCTTTTGCGGGCGAGCGAGGAGAGGCTCACGGGTGCGCTTTCCAAAGGAGGAAAGATGCGCGGAGTCGCCACCAACGTTTATTTGTGGAAAACGTCAGGAAAACCGAAGGAAACCGGTCAAAATGAAAATTCTAAGTTCGGGAGTTGTATTTACGTTTGAGGAAGGTATTAGCACCTCTCACGTTTGTCTCAAAGGACAATAACCTATTTTTTAGAATTGTGGAAATTGTATTGCCTTAACTTTTATTTCTTTTTATTTTTTGAGGTCGACAAAAGTGGGGCTTTTGCTCCTATGTACCCTCCTTTGGAGAGGAAATCAGACCTACGTAGTTCTTTTCTTAAGAGTGAATCAAGCGATTCTTTTTACTTGAATTTGTGATCATTTTTAAGGCGTTGAACCTTAAAAATGATCCTTTTTACTTGGTAAGAAACTGAAATGATAAACTTTCAAATCCTATTTTTTGTGGACGAGCTTGACTAGGCGAGTTGATTTTAGCCTTAGTTTCACTTTAGTTATTAGTCAATCCAATTAAGAATGAGAAATCCCAAAGAGAAAACGTCCGATTGATTTTTTCGCTTCATTTTACTAAAAGATATTTTTTATTATTATATTATTATTATACCTCTTTTTTGATTTCCAACGTGGTTACGGCACGATCGAACGGTCAGAATTCATTTTAGCCAAAATTAACGGATGATACAATTCAAATGATCGGTGGAAATTTATTTTATTTTTTGATTAGGCGAGAAATGACTTAAATAAATGACTGAAGCACGTCAAAAGGGGGTATAGAAAGTGAATGAAAACGAGAATAAAAATACATGAAACAAAATGTGGACCACCACGGGTACATAGAATGAATTGAAAAGCTCGGTTTGGGGTACTTACCAGTTGAAGACTGAAGAAAACGAAGAACGAACGATGAATGTCGAAGAACAGTTGAAAATCTTCGCGTAATTACTCACGGAAACGTTACGGAAGCGCCTCGGCTTGGATTTTCTTCACGGAAACAATTTTCCTTAGCAATTTCAAGAGAATAAGAAGTGCCAAGAAGGCTGAACCCCTTCTCCCTTCATTCCTCCCCCTATTTATAGCAAAATAGGAGAGGAGCTTGCCACCCAGCTCGCCCAGGCGAGCAAGGTTGCTTCCTCCAGAAGCAACAACCTTCTGGAGGAAGAATCTGGAAGGCCCAAGTGGGCCTGATTGCTATTTGTACCCCCCTTTTACTAAATGCACCCCCTTTTACCTTTTTTGGTAATTCTTTTTCCGTAACGTTACGAAACATTACGAGTTTTGTAACGATACTTATTTTCCTTCCGCAAGGTTACGAATCCTTACGGATTATGTATTTATTCTTTTGTTAGTTTCGAAGAAGTTACGAAAACTCACGGATTGCGAAAAACACCTCCTTTCGATATCGTCACATTACGAAATTTCACGGATCGCATAAGCCTGATCCCTTTTGATTTCCGGCACGTCTCGGGACTTCACATATTTTGCAACAAAGGGTGCCAAGTATCTCAAAGAGGCCAATCAAAGGTTGCACATCATCAAATAATAATCCCCGGATGAAATTAGGGTATGACATTTGCCCCTCTTTACTTACCTCTCATCGGAGATAAGAGGAAAGCAAAGATAAGACACTGATTTCGTCTGTCCTGCCCTTTCCGTGATGACGACTCTCGTCTCTGCTCCTTCTATTTTTTCTCTGCACAACACAAAACAAAATACAAAAAACAACAAGAACAACGAATATAACATACATATACACAAATACACATGTTTGTCGAAGGAACCGATCCAGAAAATAACAGAAAAACATATTTCCTAGTCACCAGAGGCTTCACGCTTGATAACGGAGGACACATGAACAGCGCTAGGCAATGAATTCATGGGGCTCCGAATAAAAAGTGGAGAATGGAGACTTGGTGAATAGCGCTACGTAATAACTTCGCGGGGCTCCAGACTCGAAGGTGGAGGATGCATGAACAGCGCTAGGCAATAAATTCATGGGGCTCCAGAAAAAAGTGGAGAATGGAGAATTGGCGATTTTTCGCTTTATTTTACTAAAAGGTATTTTTTTATTATTATATTATTATTTTACCTCTTTTGATTTCCAACGTGGTTACGGCAAGACCGAACGGTCGGAATTCATTTTAACCGAAATTAACGGATGATACAATTCAAACGATCGGTGGAAATTTATTTTATTTTTAGATTAGGCGAGAAATGACTTAAATAAATGACTTAAGCACGTCAAAAGGGGGTATAAAAAGCGAATGAAAACGAGCATAAAAATACATGAAACAAAATGTGGACCACCACGGGTACATAGAATGAATTGAAAAGCTCGGTTCGAGTTACTTACCCGTTGAAGACTGAAGAAAACGAAGAACGAACGATGAATGTTGAAGAACGGTCGAGAATCTTCACGTAATTATTCACGGAAACGTTACGGAAGCGTCTCGGCTTGGATTTTCTTCACGGAAATAATTTTCCTCAACAATTTCGAGAGAATGAGAAGTGCCAAGAAGGCTGACCCCTTCTCCCTTCACTCCTCCCCCTATTTATAGCAAAACAGGGGAGGAGCTTGCAACCCAGCTCGCCCAGGCGAGCAAGGTTACTTCCTCCAGAAGCAACAACCTTCTGGAGGAAGAATCTAGAAGGCCCAAGTGGGCATGATTGCTATTTGTACCCCTCTTTTTACTAAATGCACCCCCTCTACCTTTTTTGGTAATTCTTTTTTCCGTAACGTTACGAAAGTTTACGAAATTCGTAAGGATACTTATTTTCCTTCCGTAAGGTTACGAGTCCTTATGGATTGTGTATTTACTCTTTTTTAGCTTTCGAAGAAGTTACGAAAACTCACGGATTGCGAAAAATACCTCCTTTCGAATTCCGTCACATCACAGAATTTTCACGGATCGCGTAATCCTGCTTCCTTTTGATTTTCGGCATGTCTCGGGACTTCACATATTGTGCAACAAAGGGCACCAAAATATCTCGAAGCGGCCAATCAATGGTTGTATATCATCAAATTATAATCCCCGGACGAAACTAGGGTATGACAGTTGCCCTTCTTTACTTACCTCTCATCGGAGATAAGAGGAAAGCAAAGATAAGACACTGATTTCGTCCATCCTGCCCTTTCCGTGATGACGATTCTCGTCTCTACTTCTTCTTTTTTGTTGTACAACACTAAACAAAATACAAACAACAACAAGAATAACGAATATAATATACATATACACATATACACATGTTTGGCGAAGGAACCGATTCGGAAAACAACAGAAGAACATATTTCCCAGTCACCAGAGGCTCCGCGCTTGAAAATGGAGGCCACATGAACAGCGCTAGGCAATGACATTCATGGGGCTCCGAAAAAGGTGGAGAATGGAGGATTGCCTTGAGGGTCCACACTTAGGCAATCATGAAGCATAGCTCCAAACTCGAAGGTGGAGGACACATGAACAGCGCTAGGCAATGACATTCATGGGGCTCCGAAAAAAGGGGGAGAATGGAGGATTGCCTTGAGGGTCTGCACTTAGGCAATCATGAAACATTGCTCCAAACTCGAAGGTGGAGGACACATGAACAGCGCTAGGCAATAAATTCATGGGGCTCCAAAAAAAAGTGGAGAATGGAGAATTGGCGAACAGCGCTACGCAATAACTTCGCGGGGCTCCAGACTCGAAGGTGGAGAACACATGAACAACGCTAGGCAATAAATTCATGGGGCTTCGAAAAAAAGTGGAGAATGGAGAATTGGCGAACAGCGCTACGCAATAACTTCGCGGGGCTCCAGACTCGAAGGTGGAGGATGCATGAACAGCGCTAGGCAATAAATTCATGGGGCTCCGAAAAAAAGTGGAGAATGGAGAATTGGCGAACAGCGCTACGCAATAACTTCGCGGGGCTCCAGACTCGAAGGTGGATGACACAGCTCCAAAATCGAAGGTGGAGGACACATGAACAGCGCTAGGCAATAACATTTATGGGGCTCCGAAAAAAAAGGGTTGGCAGGGCCGAACGGTCCACCGGGTTTTTCCACCTGAAAGGCAAACATGCTTTTTGTAAAGAAAAATAAATCATTCGCGAGAGCACCATATCTTAGAGAAACAATATACTTGTGCCAAGGGTAATCTTCCTTGCAACCGAGAATGAAGGGCAGGATGTCAACTTTTAGCTTTTAAATGAACATGCAGGGGAAGCATCGGGCTAAGCTGAAAATAAATCACTCATAGTGTATAAAACTCACAAGGCAAGTGTTTTATGCTATTCTCAAACCATAACTGCACCATGACTCTATTTTGCACACGACTTCCTATCGAATCAAAGATCAAACATATGATCACGGACCAATAGGATTTTCTCGAGGGTAGTGTTCTTTGGAGAGGAAGCTGGGTGTTTCGGTCTTTTCTTCTTTGTTCATGTGGGGTGGGATATCGCCAGTCGAGAATGACTTTGAATGGAAATTCGAAAGGAAAAGACACCAAAAATGGGTTTTCCTTTGCCGACAGTCACTTATTTTTGCCGAAAATTTATCTGGTCTGACGATTTTCCATTCCCTTTCTTTCATTGATCGAGAATTACTCTGTTTTCCTCCGATCTCTTCCATTTTCACTTCCTTTCGATATTCGATCGAGAATCCTTCTTTTTCTTTCTTTTCTTTTCATTTCTTCCTTTTCTTTCCACTTCCTCCTTTCCTCTCTTTGGGACATCGGGTTTCAGCATTCTATTTGCTCTCCCTTGAGGAGATTCCGCTGTCCTTTGCTTCGGGGGAAAGGATGAGGATTCTTTTGATAGGCCAAGGTTAAAAAAAAGTCTAAGGTTGTGTTTCAATGGGGTCTTTTATCGTGGGAACCCAATCTTGATATCTGGGACAAAACAAATTTGGGTGTCAAGGTGTCGGTCTCGGGCCAAACTCCCATATTACTCCACAAGGCACGCGTGACAATGATGATTTGAAAACAACGTGCAAAATTAGTCATGGCTACAGCCAGGTGGGCACTCAAGCATCCCATTTATGGCATTGTGATACTACGGTTGGGAATTTACACAAACAGACCCAGCGTTTCCCAATTATGTTCTTTTACCAGTTCAATGAATTCATCCATCCTTATCTCGGTTATTTCGGAAAATAAACTCTTAGCATCAGTCCCTTGTTTCTAGAAGATATGTTTGCTCTTCATGAATGATTTATACTTCTTAAGTATAACATGTCGACCTTCGCGGTCTTTCTTTCTTTTTCCTTTTTGTTTCATTCACAAAATTATACACCTGTGGTCCTTTATGAGGAAAACCTTTCTTTGTACATCTATATTCTTATACATGACAAACTTTTTCTGTACACGCATTGGAACTCTTTCTCTTTACGTCACATGGTCTATATACAAACCCTATTTACGTTCAAAGATTTTTTCATTTTTCCCAACACACACTTATGGTTCACACATAAGTTTCTTCATATACACTCGTTGCTCACACACACAAGGATTCCTTTCCACGCATCATTTACACACAAAAAAAAATCCTTTTATACACACTTTCCTTTTTCTTTGTATACGCAGGCATTTTATTCACAACACTTCTTTCTTTTTATTAGGATTTTTGGTTCATTTTATTTTTTAGGACGATGTTCCTAAATGACAAACTTTACACGGTTCCGGAATTTCAACAAACATTATTGACAACAACGAAACAAGTACCGACGCAATAGTCCATACAAAATATATGCACAAAACAAATGACAATCGCGACATCAAAAAACAAACATTAGTCCCTCAAGTCATGTAAATGATAAAGGATGAAACATAAAAGAACATGAATCTGGGGATCCCACGGTCATGTGGCTCCGCATGCCACCGGTCTCTTGGGACACGGTAACAAAAAGTGGGGTGGTCGACAAAAGCAGGGCTTTTGCTCCTACGTATCCTCAATTTGTGATGAGGAACTCAGACCTACGTAGTTCTTGACAACTGTGAGACTAAAAATAGTCTCGGTGTTTTTTTCACCAAAATGCGAACATGCTTTAGTAAAGAGACAAAACTTCCAACTGATCAGAGCAACATATGCTTTTTGGATGAAAAACAATGTGTCTATCGGGGAAGGAGAGTATGTTGATGAAATTTTCTCATAACCGTAAATGAGATTTTGGATGTTAGCACTTCGTTTCTAAACGACCATTTAGAGGAAACACTGGATCCAACAAAGATAGGAAAAAATCACTCAAAGTGTATCAATCTCACACAGGTAAGTGTTTTATCCTAATTCCGAACCATAGATATGTCATGACTTGATTTCACAAATCATTTCCTATCCAATCAAAGATTACATGCGTGACCATGGATCAATAGGACTTATTTTGGGAATGGTTTTTAGGTGGGGAATTTGGCTTTGAGTGTTTTTGCCTTCTCCTTTTCTGTTTTTGTTTAGTGCGGGGTGAGAAAGTCGCTAGCGCACAGGATTTGGGTTGGCAATCAAAGGGAGAGGACCACTTTAGGTCGTGGTTTCCTTTTTCTTGTTTTTTTTATTTGGTGACAATTCTGTATTGTTCAAATATTGTCTGGTCTAAAGACCTTTCTGCATGTTTCTTCTGTTTTCTTCCGATCCTTGATCGGGAATTTTCTTTCTTTTCTTTTTTCTTTTTGCTTTCTCCCACTCTTTCATTGGGAATTTTCTTTCTGTTTTGTGTCTTCTCCCTTTCTTGGATTGGGAATTTTCTTTTCTTTTTGTGTCTTTTCCCTTTCTTGGATTGGGAATTTTCCTTCTCTTTGTGTTTTCTTTCGAGGGCAAGGATTGACATTCTCACCCTGGGTCAAGGTTTATGGTAAGCTGGGATTTTGGCTCAAGGCTTGTAGAACGGCTGATCGTGATATATGTCAGGGTTTGGCCAGCGGTTCGGGGATAAAGGGGATGTCCTACATTATTTCCATGATACACATGTAACAATGATGATTAGGAAATTTTATGCAAAACTGGTCATGCATGCACCTATGTGGACACTCAAGCATCAAGTTTTTTATGGTCATGTGGCACTAGGGCTCAGGATTCATTTTCCCTATTTAAGTCAACCCAGTGTTTCCAAAATACGTTCTTTTATCAATTTGTGCATTCATTCGAGTCCATTTTGGGCGTCCGGGAAAATTTTCACAGCATTCACCCTTCAGGCGTATACACACATTTTCTTTCAAAAACTGGTTATGATCAGTGAATTTTTTTTCAAAGAAAAGCTGGAAGTTATCCCTTTTCAAAATCATGTTGGCTTTTCAGCTATACAATATTTTACTTTACTGTTTTCTGTTGTTTTTTTTTTCATGAGGTATTTTGCTACCTAAACATGTGTATATTTTTGTGAGGTATTTTTGCAACATACATGCTTATCCAAGGTATCTTTCTACCTAAACATACATATATATGTTTTGTGAGATATTTTTGCTATATACATACATATCCAAGGTATCTTGCTACCTAAACATACACATATATATTTTGTGAAGTATTTTTGTTACATACATGCATATTCAAGGTATCTTTCTACCTAAACATACATATATATATTTTGTGAAGTATTTTTTACCACATACACGCATATCCAAGGTATCTTTCTACCTAAACATACATATATACATATATATTTTTTTTTGTGAGGTATGACTACCTTCCGAGCTTGTGCTTGTTTTATTTAAATTCCTAGGATCATGAGCAACTAGGTGTGTCCTACTATTACTTGAGAAACAAAGGTGATCAAACAAGCAGAGATTTAAAATTTACTAGGTTGCCTCCTAGTAGCGCTTCTTTAACGTCTTGAGCTGGACGCTTGATGGCTTGTCGGTCACGAACCTAGTACTTTGCTTACCTTTGACTTTGAACTTGGTTGCCTATTGGTTGGCCATGGGTCATAAGCAACGCTCTAACCTTTTTGTGGATGAGCTGAGATGAACTCTAGAGGTGATGGCGGTGCGTCTGTTGCCCACTGCTGGCCATCCCCAGGCTGTTGTGGTGTTTCGCCCTGCACCTGCCTGGAGACGCAGTACTTCTTGATTAAAGCTCGATTAGTAGGGGGCCTGATGCCCTTGCTGGAGGTGACAGGTACTCCGTAGAATTGACAGAGACCCATAATTAGAGCTTGACAACTTCAAGACCCTGTTGGACTTCTTTGGGTCCACTGGGTGTCTTGCAGGCGCGATCCCTGCAAACAATAGATGAAATCAAAAATCAGTTGAGCGAGGTGCATACTTACCTATGTCATGACGGCACAGACCAACCGATACATCTGTAGGGGGAGATTGGCATTATGGTCGTCGGGCAGAATGTTACCAAATAGCAACATCATCCATATCCATGTAAAAGTGGTCATGTTGGTGCGCATGATCCACACTCGTCTTTTTGCAGCGGCACGGGTGAAATCTTGCCCCGGTATGCATAGTAGATGTGTGATAGCCTCCCTCTTTGGATGTGCTCGCACAGTTGGTCGCCCTCCAATATCAGGGGGTAGCCCAGGAACCGTTGAAAGGAAACCGTGGCCCCCGTAACCGGGAGCGCAAGTCTCGGTTAAGCATCTAAGGGAAAGGACCTTATATTCTTCTAAGGTGTGGGTATGGAGCACACTGAAAATGAGGACGCGTAGCCCTCTAAAGGCGAGGGCATGCAACCCTCTGCAGGCGAGGATGTGCAGTCCTCTGATGGCGATGACATATGGTCCTCTAAAGGTGATAGGTACTAGTACCCAAGGGTCCACCTTTATGAGAAAACAAGCGATCGGCCCATCGAGGGGGCCGGTCATCCAACAAGATTGGACACGAGATGTAGGAAATCTATGCAGTTAACATGATATTTAGGGATGCAGACGCATGCAACCTTTGTTGTGAAATTTGGTAACGCTGACCTCATATGAAACAATGCAATGCAATGGAAAGTTGTGCAATGTTCACGACATTCTTTCCCTATTTTGTGATTTTGATTTTGATTTAATTTTTTTTTGGAAAACACAGATTGACTGTCCTTTTGAAAAAGGTGATAATTCATGCAACCTTATCCTATCTTTTGCAAATCTCTCCGGGAACTCCCTCAGAGTGTATGTTCTGTTTAATTTAGTCACTTGACCATTTTGGAGTGACGACAATGGAGCCATTTGACGTTTAATCAATCTATTGAAATTCCAGGGCTTGTCTCCCTTTTTTTCTTGTTTAAAAACATCGACGGGTGAGAACTTTTGATCTGCCCCTATGTTCACTTGAGGCTCATGCACGATGCCCCTCATTGCCCCAGTGTAGGGCTTAGAGGTATCAATTGTTGTCTTTCTTCATGACCTTGTAGCTGGGAACCTTTTGGGTGAGAACTTCTAATCTGCCCCTAGGTTCGCTTGAGGTTTTTTGCATGGTGCCTTTCATTGCCCAAGTGTAAGGCTTTGAGGTACAATCGTTGTCTTTCGTCATGACCTTGTAGCAAGGAACCTATTGGGTGAGAACTTCTAATTTGCCCCTAGGTTCGTTTGAGGTTTATGCATGGTGCCTTTCATTGCCCCAGTGTAGGGCTTAGAGGTACCAATTGTTGTCTTGTTTTCACAACCTCGTAGTGAGGAAGAATGAAAGAAGCAGTTGATTCTTGCAAAAAGAATTTTCCAAGGACGAGAAATAGTTGAAGGATTTTTGAGTTGATGAATTTAAGTCAAATGACTCCTATGTAGAAGCAAGATGTTTTGATGTCTTGATGATGCTAAAGGATTAAGTGCTTCTAAGTTTTATTCAAGACAAGAATCCAAGAAAATCAAGATATATGATCAAGTTGATCTCTAGAATCTTTAGGAAGAAGTTTCCAAATTGAAAACAAACAAAAGGTTTGACCAAAGAATTCTATCATTTCAAATTGAGATTTGCTCTCTGGTAATCGATTACCAGCAGTTGAAAATGTTTTAATTCAAATTTTTAAAACCTGTAATCGATTACACCAATCTTGTAATTGATTACCAGAGGGGATTTTCAGAATATAATTCCCAAGAGTCACATCTATTCAAATGGTTTATGAATGGCCATCAAACGTGACTTGGAAACACGAACTTACAGGGAGTTTTCATTGCCCAAAAAATTTATCCTCTCAAAAGATCAAGAGTTTTTCTGAATTGAAATGTCTTATCCTCTCAAAAAGATTCCTTGGTCAACCACTTGCATATTCAATAAGGAATTTTGATTGATCTTCATTGTACATTCTATTTCTTTTAAGAGAGATTCCTTCTTCTCTTCTTATTTCTGAAAAGGGATTAAGAGACCATGGGTCTCTTGTTGTAAAGGATTCCTGAACACAAGGGAAGGGTTGTCCTTGTGTGGTTCAGACTTTGTAAAAGGAGTTTTACAAAGAGAGTGGAAAATCTCAAGTGGGTTGCTTGAGGACTGGACATAGGCACGGGAAGTGACTGAACCAGTATAAATCAAGTTTGCATTCCTCTCTTCCCTTAAACTTCTTTTATTTATTTCTATTTATCTTTTGCTTTAAAGAAGTTTATTTTGAATTGTCTTTTGAGTAATTCATGTTAAGGGTGCATTGTTAATCCGAAAAGAGAGAGTGAAAGTTTAATTGGGGAATAGTCTTTGCATCTTAATTCAACCCTTTTTTCTTAAGGTAATTGAGGCCATTTGTCCAACATCCTATTCTTGATAACCCACTTCTCTCTAAAAAGACAAACTTTCCGGAATGAGGTCACGTGAACATCTTGAAAACACAGTCAATCAAATGCTTCTTTTTTTTCTTTTTGAACTCTTTTTTTTTATTATTATTATTTTTTTATTTTGAAACTTATTGGTTTTGAACTTTACTCATTGTTTTACGGCACCCCCACCAACGTGCAAGGCGAGTAATCTCTGATTGAACGGTCTTGGAAGTCCAAACTCAGGAGCACAGGTCGCTTGAGCAAACAGACCAATGGCTTGCACCCGCATTCTGGTGAAAGTTGAATAAGCAAAGATGCGTCATTAGAGACATCTAACAACAGCTTTCAAAATTGCCCCATGTGTGGCATCTCTTGTCAATGTCAGGATTTACACGTGATTCTCCTTAAATTTCAGCCAACATCAATTAGACCTTGCACCTTATGCTTTAGAGCCCTACAATGCTCAATGGAACGCCCCAGGGCTTCTCCGTGACAAGCACACATTACGTTCGAGTCGTATCCTCGAAAAAATGGAGATTGAGGAAACCTAGCAGGGGTTATGGCTACCATTGCATTATCGAGTGGATATGGGAGCAAGTCAGCATAGGACACCGGAATTTGGGTGAATCCTACAGGTTTTTTTTTCGCTGCAAAACTCATTTCTTGGCGGGTGTTTTGGTTTGTGTTAAAGGTGGTGTTCGTCATTGGAAGTGCGGTAGGTAGGCTTTGTGGTTGATTTTAGGGATGGCCTTTGTGGATAACTGGGCGGTGGGTAAGGAGAAGGTTTGTTATTGGCTGAGTAATGACATTGTTTGGTTGGTGGGAAACTTGGCTGTATTGGAATGGCAGTCACAGCACGGGCTTCTCCTTCATCCTCACCCTCTTCATTTGCCCCAGTTTTCTCATTCGTCCAAGCAGGATGACTAAATTTGCCTTTTTTCAGACCCACATCGATCCTTTCACTGGCAAAGACCAAATCCGCAAAGCTTTGAAGGTGCGTAGCCCACCATTTTCCATAGTAGAATACTGGTAATGTGTCTACTATCATTGTCATCGTTTTTTTCGTCATTGAGGTGCCACTTGAGCTGCCAGGTTCTCCACCTTTGGGCATATTCTTTGAAAGATCCGTGCCCCCTTTTTTGCACATATTTTGTAGTTGCATCCTATCCGAAGCCATTAAAAATTGTACTGATACTGCCTAACGAAGGCAAACATTAGGTCCTTCCAAGAGTGGACTCGAGAAGGTTCCAGGTTGGTGTACCAGGTAACAGCTACCCCAGTAAGATTTACTTGGAAGGAATGTATCAGCAATTCCTCATCTTTTGCGTATGCCCCCATCTTCCGATAATACATCTTTAGATGGTTCTTGGGGGTTTTTACTCTAGATGATCCAACTTTCCCATTTCTGCCATAGCATGAGGGTTTTTACTTGTCATGGAATGCAAGAGGTGTAGCTGGGGGTGATACTGAGGGCCTTCCGAAGTGTTTTCAAGGGGTATACCACCAACTGCTTGCCCTTCAGTGGCATATTCGAGCCAAGGCTCAAAGTCGGGTAGATTGTGATGGGGAATTTCATGTGTCTCCCCCACGATTTAAGAGACATGTGCATGATCAGTTCGGGGTTGTTGGCTCTCAATGGGTATAGGAGTGGAGTTATTGACATTCTTATTGGGAGTGTATGCCACATTGGGTGGCGTATAGTTGAGAGGCAAGTCATATGGCGGGAAGGCGTACTCGTTTTGAATTTGCACATCATGGGGGCCGCCCGTACTTCCCAAATCTTTGCCTACCATATCTGAGGTTGGATGATTCATTTGGTTGATGCCGGATGGGGACGTCGGGTTCACCTTAGCAACAATGCTGGTAGCGGCAATTGCAACCGCATTGGCTTCCATTATCTTCTTCACGCTCATCATGGCCTCCATCATTGTGGCCATTTGCTCTTTCATGGCCCCCATGTTGGGCCTTCATCTGCTTTGCACCTCCTCTACTTCACCCATTACTCTAGTTCTAGCACGGGTTCGGTAAGGGCACCGTAAAGCGTGTTCTTTTCTTTTTCATAACAATGATTAAGTTTTTCTTTTTTTTTTCAAGGAAAGAATGTAATGAGAAATGCAACCAATGAACAACATGGATGTATGCGAATGATGCACAGTTGAAGTATTGCGAATTTTTACGCAGGATATGGGGTTGAATCAATTTAGATTTTCAACATGGTCCATGACATCTTCGTCAAGGTGAAACTGGAAGTAACAAGGACATTAACAGTCCTAAATGTGTTTGGCAGTAGACGAAGCAACGATGTAACCCGATCCATCTTTTGCCCCAATTTTTTGCAAGATGGTTACTTCCATGCTTCATCTTGACTCGATGATCCTTTTCGTAAAAGCACGAGCTTGGTTCAACCCTATAACCCAGGGAATGGCAATTTTGATCGCCAATACTTCAACAACATTTCATAAGGATGAAAGAATTGAGAATATGCATGCTATGCATGGAAAACGTAATTATGAGATTGAGATGCTCGAAGAGACATCCTTTCTTAATTAACCATGCATTAGGTACCATGTTCAATCATTTTGTTTTTAAGTGAAATGGGTTTATGATCCCAACATGGTTGGCTCATGGTACCGAATATATGCAACTAAGAATGCAGCGTGAATTTTCGCGCTTTCTTTTTTTGTTTTTGTCAGTTGAAGGGGAAAACGCAAGGGTCACACATGAGCAAACATGAAAACAATTAGTATGCAACTTGTAGATCAAAAAAGTTTGTTGAACACATGTGCATGATGATGCAACGACTCATGCAAAATGTGATGTGATAACGGAAAAATGCAGGAACGATATGTTCATTATGATGCTGAAGAGATGTTTATGCGGTGCATGATATGAATGCATTTACGGACACAAGAGCCCGGAAAATCATCTCTCCTTACTTGCGCATTTGGGGGTGCGGCGCCCCATGTGTGCAGTTAAGAAGACGATATGGATCTTTCGACTTCCTACGACAAAAGACGAGACCCACATACAACGCCCGTGTGACAGCATGATGCAGATGCGCAAAAGCGCAACAGGGGGATTTACACAACATGGCAATATCCACAAATAATTACAAGCAAAGGCGTACATGACATTTAGGACTACATGCATGGCAGTGTTTAAAATGGCACGCAGCGTGTTTGCTCTATGCCCCTATTTGGGAACCTATAGGACAATATCTAGGGGTCTCTAATAACTACTCCCCAACAATTCATAACTCACACGGCTGTTATCTAGAGGTATCATCACTCAAGATAATAATATTGTAGCGGTATGGAATACCAGCAACAACACATTATAAAGAGAGAAAGCTCTAGACGACGTTTCACTATTATCAAGCAAGTCGGAGACTTAGCATGATGATAGATTGACCTCCACTCCTTAAATTCCCATGAACCCGGGTATAGGGCCCCTTTTTTACTCAAACCTGTGGGTGCTTAGAATGCAGTGTAAAGAATGCGAAATAGACAACAGTTATTTACATTTTACACAGTTCAATAAATGCACACACGAAGTTTCACAAATCCACAATTTCTTAAAATAGGCCTAACTCCCAAAAAGGTCTCCAATGGAGTCGCCAACTGTCACAACGTCCCCTTTTGCGGGCGAGCGAAGGCGAGGCTCACGGGTGCGCTTTCCAAAGGAGGAAAGATGCGCGGAGTCACCACCAACGTTTATTTGTGGGAAACGTCGGAAAAACCGAAGGAAACCAGTCGAAATGAAAATTCTAAGTTCGGGAGTTATATTTACGCTTGAGGAAGGTATTAGCACCTCTCACATTTGTCTCGAAGGACAACAACCTATTTTTTTAGAATTGTGGAAATTGTGTTACCTTAACTTTTATTTCTTTTTATTTTTTGAGGTCGACAAAAGCAGGGCTTTTGCTCCTACGTACCCTCCATCAAAGAGGAAATCAGACCTACGTAGTTCTTTCTTATGCGTGAATCATGTGATTCTTTTAACTTGAAAGGTGATCATTTTAAGGCGTTGGACCTTAAAAATGATCCATTTTACTTGGTAAGAAACTGAAATGATAAACTTTCAAAACCCTATTTTTTGTGGACGAGCTTGACTAGGCGAGTTGATTTTAGCCTTAGTTTCACTTTAGTTATTAGTCAATTCAATTAAGAATGAGAAATCCCAAAGAGAAAACGTCCGATTGATTTTTCGCTTTATTTTACTAAAAGGTATTTTTTTATTATTATATTATTATTTTACCTCTTTTTGATTTACAACGTGGTTACGGCACGACCGAACGGTCGGAATTCATTTTAACCGAAATTAACGGATGATACAATTCAAACGATCGGTGGAAATTTATTTTATTTTTAGATTAGGCGAGAAATGACTTAAATAAATGACTTAAGCACGACAAAAGGGGGTATAAAAAGCGAATGAAAACGAGCATAAAAATACATGAAACAAAATGTGGACCACCACGGGTACATAGAATGAATTGAAAAGCTCGGTTCGAGGTACTTACCCGTTGAAGACTGAAGAAAACGAAGAACGAACGATGAATGTTGAAGAACGGTCGAGAATCTTCGCGTAATTACTCACGGAAACGTTACGGAAGCGTCTCGGCTTGGATTTTCTTCACGGAAATAATTATCCTCAACAATTTCGAGAGAATGAGAAGTGCCAAGAAGGTTGACCCCTTCTCCCTTCACTCCTCCCCCTATTTATAGTAAAATAGGGGAGGAGCTTGCCACCCAGCTCGCCCAAGCGAGCAAGGTTGCTTCCTCCAGAAGCAACAACCTTCTGGAGGAAGAATCTGGAAGGCCCAAGTGGGCCTGATTGCTATTTGTACCCCTCTTTTTACTAAATGCACCCCCTCTACCTTTTTTGGTAATTCTTTTTCCGTAACGTTACGAAACTTTACGAATTTCGTAATGATACTTATTTTCCTTCCGCAAGGTTACGAGTCCTTACGGATTGTGTATTTACTCTTTTTTAGCTTTCAAAGAAGTTACGAAAACTCACGGATTGCGAAAAATACCTCCTTTCAATTTCCGTCACATCACGGAATTTTCACGGATCGCGTAAGCCTGCTTCCTTTTGATTTTCGGCACGTCTCGGGACTTCACATATTGTGCAACAAAGGGTGCCAAAATATCTCGAAGCGGCCAATCAATGGTTGTATATCATCAAATTATAATCCCAGGACGAAATTAGGGAATGACAATGGGGCTCCGAAAAAAAGTGGAGAATGGAAAATTGGCAAACAGCGCTACGCAATAACTTCGCGGGGCTCCAGACTCGAAGGTGGAGGATGCATGAACATCGCTAAGCAATAAATTTATGGGGCTCCAAAAAAAGTGGAGAATGGAGAATTGGCGAACAGCGCTACGCAATAACTTCGCGGGGCTCCAGACTCGATGGTGGAGGACACATGAACAGTGCTAGGCAATAAATTCATGGGTCTCCGAAAAAAGTGGAGAATGGAGAATTGGCGAACATCGCTACTCAATAACTTCGCGGGGCTCCAGACTCGATGGTGGAGGACACATGAACAGCACAAGGCAATGAATTCATGGGTCTCCGAAAAAAGTGGAGAATGGAGAATTGGGGAACAGCGCTACGCAATAACTTCGCGGTGCTCCAGACTCGAAGGTGGAGGATGCATGAACAGCGCTAAGCAATAAATTCATGGGGCTCCAAAAAAAGTGGAGAATGGAGAATTGGTGAACAGCGCTATGCAATAACTTCGCGGGGCTCCAGACTGGATGGTGGAGGACACATGAACAGTGCTAGGCAATAAATTCATGGGTCTCCGAAAAAAGTGGAGAATGGAGAATTGGCGAACAGCGCTACTCAATAACTTCGCGGGGCTCCAGACTCGATGGTGGAGGACACATGAACAGCGCTAGGCAATAAATTCATGGGTCTCCGAAAAAAGTGGAGAATGGAGAATTGGCGAACAGCGCTACGCAATAACTTCGCGGGGCTCCAGACTCGAAGGTGGAGGATGCATGAACAGCGCTAGGCAATAAATTCATGGGGCTCCGAAAAAAAGTGGAGAATGGAGAATTGGCGAACAGCGCTACCCAATAACTTCGCGGGACTACAGACTCGTTGGTGGAGGATGCATGAACAGCGCTAGGCAATAAATTCATGGGGCTCCGAAAAAAGTGGAGAATGGAGAATTGGCGAATAGCGCTACGCAATAACTTTGCGGGGCTCTAGACTCGATGGTGGAGGACACATGAACAGCGGTAGGCAATAAATTCATGGGTCTCCGAAAAAAGTGGAGAATGGAGAATTGGCGAACAGCGCTACGCAATAACTTCGCGGGGCTCCTGTCTCGAAGGTGGAGGACACATGAATAGTGCTAGGCAATAAATTCATGGGGCTCCGGAAAAAGTTTGTTGGCAGGACCAAACGGTCCACCGGTTTTTTCCACCTAAAAGGCAAACATGTTTTTGCAAAGAAAAATAAATCATTCGCGAGAGCAACATATCTTATAGAAACAATATACTTGTGCCAAGGGTAATCTTCCTTGTAACCGAGAATGAAGGGCAGGATGTCAACATTTAGCTTTTAAATGAACATGTTGGGGAAACATGGGCTAAGCTGAAAATAAATCACTCATAGTGTATAAAACTCACTTAGGCAAGTGTTTCACCCTATTCCCAAACCATAACTGCACCATGACTTTTTTGCACACGATTTCCTATCGAATCAGAGATCACACATACGATCACGAATCAATAGGATTTTCTCGAGGGTAGCATTTTTGGAGAGGACGCTGGGTGTTTTGGTCTTTTCCTCTTTGTTCATGTGGGGTGGGATATCGCCAGTCGAGAACGACCTTGAATGACAATCTGAAGGGAAGAGACACCAAAAATGGGTTTTCCTTTGCCGGTAGTCACTTACCTTGCTGAAAATTTATCTGGCCTGAAGATCTTCCATTCTCTTTCTTTCATTGATCGAGAATTGCCTCTTTTCCCTTTTTACTTCGTTTTGATCTTTGATCGGGAATCCTTCCTTTTCTTTCTTTTGTTCTTTTCTTTATTTTCATCTTTTTTCTTTTTCTTTCTTTCCATTTCTTCCTTTTCTTTCTTTTCACTTCTCCTTCCCCATCCCTTTCTTTGGGAAATCGGGTTTTAGCATTCTATTCGCTCTCCCTTGAGGAGATTCCGCTGTCCTTTGCTTCGGAGAAGGAATGAGGATTCTTTTGATAAGCCAAGGTTCAAAAAAGTCTAAGGTTGTGTTTCAATGGGGTCTTTTATCATGGGAAACCAATCTTGATATCTGGGGCAAAATAAATTTGGGTGTCAAGGTTTCGTTCTCGGGCCGAACTCCCATATCACTCCATAAGGCATGCGTGACAATGATGATTTGAAAACAACGTGCAAAATTAGTCATGGCTACAGCCAGGTGGGCACTCAAGCATCCCGTTTATGGCATTGTGATACTACGATTGGGAATTTACACAAACAGACCCAACGTTTCCAAGTTATGTTCTTTCATCAGTTCAATGAATTCATCCATTCTTATCTAGGTTATTCCAGAAACTAAACTCTTAGCGTCAGTCCCTTGTTCCCAGAAGATACATTTGCTCTTTACGAAAGATTTATACTTCTTAACTATACATGTCGACCTTCGCGGTCTTTCTTTCTTTTTTCTTTTTTGTTTCATTTTTATATATTCACAAAATTATACACCTATGGTCCTCTATGAAGAAATTTTCTTTGTATATCTACACTCTTGTACATAACAAACTCTTTCTGTATATGCATTGGAACTCTCTCTCTTCACGTCACACGGTCAAACCCTATTTACATTCAAAGATCTTTTTCGTTTTTCTCCAACGCACACTTATGGTTCATACAAAAGTTTCTTTATATATACTCGTTCACACACACAAGAATCCCTCTACACGTATTTTTTATAAAAACCCTTCTGTGCACATTTTCCTTTTTCTTTATATACGCAGACATTTTATTCACTACACTTCTCTCCTTTTTTTTATCATGATTTTGGTTCATTTTATTTTTAGGACGACGTTCCTAAATGAAAAAATTCTACGCGATTCCGGAATTTCTACAAACACTATTGACAACAACAAAACAAGTACTGACGTAACAACTCAAACGATATGTATGTACAAAACAAAAATCAATCAACATGAAACAAACGTTAGTCCCTTAGTCAAACAAAAATAAGATGATATGTAACAGGAAAAAATGGAAACAAAAAAGAAATATGGATCAAGGGATCTCCCAATCATGTGGCTCCGCTCCCTCCTAAGAAATCAAGTAAATCGGTCATCTCCTCGTCCTCGCGGGCCTCATCTGCCTCGTCGGGAGCCTCTGCTGGTGCCTCTCCTGCCCGGGCCTCAGGCCAATCTCCGGGCCATGCGACCTCTGCCTTGAACTGATCCGGAGTAGGGCACGGAAAAGAAGTAAAACCCTGGTGTCATACCCTAATTTCGTCCGGGGACCTTTGCTTGATGACATGCGACCTTTCTTTGGTCCTTGTGAGGTGCTTGACACCCATCATTAGGCAGTTTGTGAAATTCCAGGACATGCCGGAAAATCAAAAAAAAATATATTGATGCACAATCCGTAAGTTTCCGTGACACACCGGAAATCAAATGGAAGCATCGTTGCATAATTAAGTGAGGTTCCGTAACATTCCGTAAGTCAAAAGGGGGATGATTATGTAATCCGCAAGGTTCCGTAACATTACGGAAAGAAAACAAGTATCGTTACGAAATTCGTAAGTTTCCGTAACTTTACGAAAAAAAGAATCACCAAAAAAACAGCAGAGGGGGTGTACTTAGTAAAAATGGGGGTGCAAATAGCACCCAGGCCCACTTGGGCCCTCCAGAATATTCCTCCAGAAGGCTGTTGCTTCTGGAGGAAGCAACCTGGCTCGCCTGGGCGAGCTGAGCTCGCCTGGGCGAGCTGGGCGGCAACCACCTCCCCTATTTTGCTATAAATAGGGGAGGAAGTGAAGAAGAAAAGGGTTCAGCCCCTCAGGCACTTCTCTCTCTTTCGAATTTGCTTGGAAAAATCGTTTCCGTGAAGAAAATCTAAGCCGAGGCGCTTCCGAAACGTTTCCGTAACGTTTTCCGTGAAGAATTTCGCAAAGGTTTCAACCGTTCTTCGACGTTCTTCATTCGTTCTTCATCGTTCTTCGATCTTCAACGGGTAAGTACCTCGAACCAAGCTTTTCGATTCATTCTATGTACCTGTAGTGGTCCACATTGTGTTTCGTGCATTTTTATTCTCGTTTTGTTTACTTTTTATACCCCCTGTTGACGTGCTTAAGCCATTTTACTTAAGTCATTTCTCGCTTAACTTAAAAATAAAATAAATTTCCACCGAACGTTTGAATTGTATTATCCGTTAACTTCAGTTAAAATAAATTCCGACCGTTCGGTCGTGCCGTAACCACGTTGGAAATCAAAAAGAGGTAAAAAATAATATAATAATAAAAAAGACATCTTTTAGTAAAATAAAGCGGAAAATCAATCGGACGTTTTCTCTTTGGGATTTCTCATTCTTAATCGAATTGATTAATAACTAAAGTGAAACTAAAGGCTAAAATCAATTCGCCTAGTCAAGCTCGTCCATAAAAATAGGCTTTTGAAGTTTGTCATTTCATTTTCTTACTAAGTAAAATGGATCATTTTTAAGGTCCAACGCCTTAAAATGATCACCTCTTAAAGTAAAAAAGAATCACTTGATAAAAAAGAACTACGTAGGTCTGAGTTCCTCATTGAGGATACGTAGGAGCAAAAGCCCCGCTTTTGTCGACCACCCCAAGAGATCGTTAATGGTCCAATGCCTTAACGTTTCTCTCCTTTCAAAAAAAAACAAGAGATCATTAATGGTCCAATGCCTTAACGTTTCTCTCCTTTCAAAAACAAGAGATCGTTAATGGTCCAATGCCTTAACGTTTCTCTCCTTTCAAAAACAAGAGATCGTTAATGGTCCAAACGCCTTAACGTTTCTCCCCTTTCAAAATCAAAAGACCGTTTAATGGTTCAACACCTTAAATGACCTTTTGTTCAATAAAAACATATTTTGCAAAAAAGACAAAAACAACTTAACCAAACACTTTGTTCCGAAAGAACTACGTAGGTCTGATTTCCTCATCACAAATTGAGGAATACATAGGAGCAAAGGGAAACACCCTTGTCGACCACAAAAAGAGAAAATATAAAAAGGGTATAAAGGATATAAGGACATAAAAGGGAACGTAAAAAATCAAAGTCATGTTTGCACATTCGATTAAAGGCTGTCGTCCCTTGTGACGGACGTGTGGGGTGCTAATACCTTCCCCGTGCGTAAATACAACTCCCGAACCTTTCACTTAAAAGTTCGTAGATCGCGTCTTTTCCGGTTTTTCCGACGTTTTCCTCAAATAAACGTTAGTGACGACTCCGCGCGTATTCCTTTCGTGGAACACGCATCCCGCGAGTCACGCGTCGCCCTCCCGCCGAAGGGTAGGTTGCGACAGTTGGCGACTCCACTGGGGACTGTTTTTTAGAGAGTTAGGCCATTTAATCTTGTGCAATGTTTTATCATGACTTTCTCCTTTGTTGGTTTCCCTTTATTTGTCTTATGTTCTTGTGTATATAAACTTTTTGTTGCTTTTAGTGTGTTTTAGAATGTATGCATGAGGTAAATATTTATTCATTTGATGCACACAAACACTAACACTATTTGCACACACTGTGAGTGAAAAAGGGCCCTATACCCGGGTTCATGGGAACATAAGGAGTGGAGGTGAATCTGTGATCATGCTAGGTCTCCGACTTGCTTGATTACAGTGAACCCTCATCTAGAGCTTTTCTCTTTGAAAACTTATTGTTGCTAGTAGTCCCTACTGCTGCAATATGTTCTTCGAAGGGGATGATACCTCTAGAAACCATCAAGAGAGATATGACTACCTTGGGGATTATTGCTAAAAGCCTAGTTAGCTCTTTCCCTTATAGGTCCCTTAAATAGGGGCACGGAGCAAACACGCTGCGTGCCATTTTTCACACTGCCATGCATAAGTATCATATACCCTTTTGCTTATATTTGTTTGTGAATATTGTCGTACTATGTACATCCCCGTGTTGTGCCTTTCGCATATGCATCATGCGTGGGTTTCGTCTTTGATCCCCTCACTTTAGCAAACCGACGGAGGGTCCGTGTCGCCTTCTTAAAAACATACGTTGGGTGCCATGCTGCCCAAACGTTGTATCCAAGAAGGAAACAATCTCTCGGGCTCCCGTATTCGTAAATTGCATCTGTGTCATATGCATTTCTTCATGCATTCATCCATTCCACCCATGATAGATGTCAGAGTTTTGATTCGCACTAGATTTTATTTCACTTTAGTAAAACATGGGATCAAGTCAAAAGCCTTCGCTTAAAAAGAAGTTCTATCAAGTCAAAATTAAGAGCTTAGAGGTCACTAGTTTACAAGAGTTAGGGCAATTAATGGGTCAACTTCAACGGCAAGCCTTCCGCAAAGCCTATGGTAAGATTTGGGACCTAGCTAGGGTAGAAGTCTCCACAGAGTCCATTGCCTCCCTTTCCCAGTATTATGACCAGCCCCTAAGGTGCTTCACATTTGAGGACTTCCAGCTAGTGCCGACTGTGAAAGAGTTTGAAGAAATCCTGGGATGCCCACTGGGAGGAAGGAAGCCATATCTTTTCTCTGGGTTCTATCCCTCCACGACAAGAGTTGCCAAGGTGGTGAAAATCTCAGCACAAGAGTTGGACCGTGTAAAGCAAAACAGGAATGGGGTAGTCGGAGTACCAAGGAAGTGTTTGGAGGTAAAAGCAAGAATCTTGGCAGATAAAGGCGAGTGGACCCCATTCATAGATATTCTCACACTGTTGATTTTCGAGGGAGTCCTCTTTCCAAATGTGGATGGGTTGGTGGACCTGGCAGCGATCGACGTTTTTCTCGCCTATCATAACCACAAGGAAAGTCCGGTTGTCGCTATGCTAGCCGACCTATATGACACCTTCGACCGAAGATGTGAAGAAAGCAATGCAAGGATTGTTTGCTGTACTCCAGCTCTCTATGTGGGGCTGGTTTCACACCTTTTTCTCCAAGAAGGTAGGCCCGTCTATCCGCTACAAGGTTACCGCTCGTGCGTCGAAAAAGGAAAGGCGAATTGGGACCAACTCTTGGCTAGCATGGGGGGGCGTCTGTTAATTGGTTCCCTCGCTAGAAGGAAGGAAGAATCAAGATTCTATCTTCATGCGAAGGATGTCCAAATGTTCCCTTGATGGGAACAAGGGGTTGTATTAATTATAATCCCGTTCTCGCCATAAGACAGCTTGGCTACCCCATGAGAGGAGCGCCATTAGACGAAAGCATCACGCCTTTCATCGCACGGGGTTTTAGTGACCACAATGCAAGGGTACTCCAAGGAGTTTGCAAGGCATGGGATGCGGCGTGAAGAAAGGACAGAGAGCTTAGGGGAAGCAGTAATGGGATCATCGGTGGCTATCATAAGTGGCTGAGAGTCCGAACACAAGGATTGGATTGGCTCCCAAATCTGAAGACTGTGAGGGACGATGAGGTTAAAGCTTCGGAAGAAAGTGATGAGGTACAAGCCCTAAAGGCAGAGCTTGAAAGAGCCCGAGTAGTCGAAGAGAAGTTCAAGTCCATAGCCATCAAAGTCTGAAAAGAGTATGATGAACTAAGGGACGTCAATATGGCCACCGCTGAAGCCTTGGAACGAGAAACCAAGAAGGCCCGAAAGGAAGAACACGTGCCAGCAAAGTTTTGAGGGGCTTTATAAGGCAGCAATAGTAAGCTCAAGCTCCGAAGAGGTGAAAGGAATCATCACGGGTCAAAGGCATGATCTTGAAGGACGAGCTAAAGGCTTACCTTAGGTCGAAAAGAAATTTGTCCCAACAGTTAAGCGAGACTGAAGGGAATATGTGGGCCGTCATCGATGAGTGCAAAGAGAAGCTAAATCTAGCGGCGACTCACGAGCAAAGGCCAGAGGATGAGTACGCCAAGATATCAGCAGAAAGCGAAGCAAGGGAGAGGGTAATTGATTCATGGCACCAAGAGGCAACAATGTGGACGGACCGATTTGCTCTTACTTTGAACAGGAGTCAAGAACTTCCCCGATTGCTAGCCAAGGCCAAAGCAATGGCGGACACCTACTCCGCCCCCAAGAAGATCCACGGACTTCTCAGCTATTGTCAACATATGATAGACTTAATGGACCATATGATTAGAAACCGCTAGGAAGTTTGTATTGTCGCTCAGATCTTGACTAGTTATAACTTTTTGAATAAAATGAGTTTATCCCACGTTTTTACTCCAAAAATCAGTGCGAATCAAGTCACTCCCGCATTTTATCTCTAGCATGCAGTGTATATTGGTCTCGTCCTTTGTCACGGGAAGCCGGAAGGTCCATATCACCTTCTTAATTGTACACATGGGGCACTGCGCCCCCAAATGCGCAAGTAAGAAGAGATAATTTTCTGGGCTCTCGTGTCCGTAAAATGCATTCATATCATGCATCGCATAAGCATCTCTTCATAACATCATAATGGACATATCCTGCATTTGTCCGTTATCATATTCCAGCCTCACATTTTGCATGAGTCATGGCATCATCATGCATATGCGTTCAACAAACTTTTTGATCTGCAAAATTGCATACCATTTGTTTTCATGTTTGCTCATCCTTGCATTTTCCTCTACAAAACAAAAACAAAAAAGGGGGAAGCGTGAAACTTCACACTACATTCTTAGTTTCATGTGTTAGGCACCACGAGCCAACCATGTTGGGATCATAAACCCGTTTCACTTAAAAACAAAATAATTGAACATGGTAACTAATGCATGGTTAACTAGGAAATGGTGTTTCTTCGGGCATCTCAATTTCATAATTACATTTTCCGTGCATAAGCTTAAAGTATGCCCGAGTCATTCATCCCTATGAGATGTTGTTGAAGTATTGGCGACCAGAATTGCCATTCCTTGGATTATAGGGTTGAACCAAGCTCATGTTTTTACAAAAAGGTTCATCAAGTCAAGTTGAAATATGGAAGTAACCGTCTTGCAAAATTGGGGCAAAAGATGAATCGAGTCACATCACTGCTTCGTCTACTGCCAAACATATTTAGGATTATTGATGTCCTTGTTACTTCCAGTTTCACCTTGACAAAGATGTCATGGACCATGTTGAAAATCTAAATTGATTCAACCCCATATCCTGCGTAAAAATTCGCAATACTTCAACTGTACATCATTCGCATACATCCATGCTTTTCATTGGTTGCATTGCTCATTGCATTCTTTCCTTGAAAAATAAAATAAAATAAAATAAAATGAACTTAATCATTGTTATCAAAAAGAAAAGGACACGCTTTACGGCGCCCTTACCGAACTCGTGCTAGAGCTAGAGTAATGGGTGAAGCAGAGGAGGTGCAAGAGAAGATGAAGGCCGAAAATGGAGGCCATAAAAGAGCAAATGGCCACAATGATGAAGGCCATGATGAGCATGAAGAAGATAATGGAAGCCAATGCGGTTATAGTTGCCGCTATTAGCGCTGTCGCTAAGGTGAACCCGATGCTCCCATCTGGCCTCAAGCAAATGAATCATCCAACCTCAAATATGGTAGGCAAAGATTTGGGAAGTACGGATGACCCCATGATGTGCAAATTCAAAACGAGTACGCCTTCCCATCATATGGCTTGCCTCCCAACTATACACCACCCAATGTGGCATACACTCTCAATGAAAATCTCAATAACTCCACTCCGATACTCGTTGAGAACCAATAACCTCATCAGGCACATATCTCTCAAACCATGGGGGAGACACATGAAATTCCCCACCACAATCTAGCTGACTTCGAGCCTTGGCTCGGATATGCCACTGAAGGGCAAGCAGTTGGTGGTATACCCTTTGAAAACACTTTGGAGGGCCCTCAGTTTCGCCCACAACCACAACCATTGCATTTTGCGGTGGGAAGAGCCCCTCCTGCTATGGCCGAAAAGGGAAAGGCGGATCATCTAAAGGAAAGGCTCAGGGCCATTGAAGGAGGTGAAGATTATGCCTTTGCTAACCTAGAAGAGTTGTTCCTAATACCCAAACATGGTCATTCCCAAGTTCAAGGTGCCGGACTTTGGCAAGTACAAGGGGACTACTCGCTCCAAGAACCATCTAAAGATGTACTGTCGGAAGATGGGGGCATACGCAAAAGATGAGAAACTGCTGATACATTTTTCCTGAGAAAGTCTTACTAGGACAACTGTCGCCTGGTATACTAACTTAGGAACCTTCTTGAGTCCATTCTTGGAAGGACCTAATGGTTGCCTTCATTAAGCAGTGTCAGTACGATTCTGATATGGCTCCGGATAGGATGCAACTACAAAAAGTGTGCAAAAAGGGGGCACGAATCTTTCAAAGAATACGCCCAAAGATGGAGAGACTTGGAAACTCAAGTAGCACCCCCAAAAACAGAGAAAGAGATTATCACAATGATAGTAGACACGTGACCGGTGTTCTACTATGAAAAAAATGGTGGGTTACACACCTTCAAGTTTTACAGATTTGGTCTTCGCCAGTGAAAGGATCGATGTAGGTCCGAAAAGAGGCAAATTTGATCATCCTACTAGGACGACTGAGAAAACTGGGGCAAATGAAGAGGGTGAGAAAGAGGGAGAAACCCATGCTGTGACTGCCATTCCTATACGGCCAAGTTTCCCACCAACCCAACAATGTCATTACTCAGCCAATAACAAACCTCCTCCTTACCCACCACCCAGTTATCCACAAAGGCCATCCCTAAATCAACCACAAAGCCTGTCTACCGCACTTCCAATGACGAAGACCACCTTTAGCACAAACCAAAAACACCAACCAAGAAGTGAATTTTGCAGCGAGAAAGCCTGTAGAATTCACCCCAATTCCAGTGTCCTATGCTGACTTGCTCCCATATCTACTTGATAATTCAATGGTAGCCATAACCCCAACCAAGGTTCCTTAACCTCCATTTTTCTGAGGATACGACTCGAACGCAACGTGTGCTTATCATGGAGGAGCCTCGGGGCATTCCATTGAGCATTGTATGACCCCGAAGCATAAAGTGTGAAGTCTAATTGATACGGGCTGGCTGAAATTTGAGGAGAATCGCTTGTTGAATCCTAACATTGACAAGCAACACCATACATGGGGAAATTCTGGAAGCTGTTGTTATGACTCATCAGGATTTTCAAGTTTATGCCATAAACCACAGTTACAATGCTAAATGATATGGATAAAATGGACATCCTCTCACGAACACATCTTTGCTTATTCAACCTCCACCGGAATGTGAGTGTAAGCCATTGGTCTGTTTGCTCAAGCAACCTGCGCTCCTGAGTGTTGACTTCCAAGACCGTTCAATCAGAGATTACTCATCTT
Organism: Glycine soja; assembly: GCF_004193775.1. Classification (NCBI taxonomy): domain Eukaryota; kingdom Viridiplantae; phylum Streptophyta; class Magnoliopsida; order Fabales; family Fabaceae; genus Glycine; species Glycine soja. The sequence goes on along the minus strand of NC_041009.1, from coordinate 33,010,560 downwards.
GCACGTTGGTGGGGGTGCCATAAAACAACGAGCAAAGTTCAAAACAAATAAGTTTCAAAATAAAAAATAAAAAGGCATTTGATTGACTGTGTTTTCAAGTAAAAATATAGACGTTCATGTGACCTCATTTTGTCTTTTTAGAGAGAAGTGAGTTATCAAGAATAGGATGTTGGACAAATGGCCTCAGTTACCTTAAGAAAAAGGGGGGTTGAATTAAGATGCAAAGACTATTCCCCAATTGAACTATCAATCTCTCTTTTCGGATTAACAATGCACACAGGGATAACCCTTCCCTTGTGTTCAGGAATCCTCTACAACAAGAGACCCACGGTCTCTTAATCCCTTTTCAGAAATAAGAAGAAGAGAAGAAGAGGTCTCTCGTAAAAGAGGTAGATTGTAAAATGAAGATCAATCAAAAATTCCTTATTGAATAAACAAGTGGTTGACCAAGGAATCTTTTTGAGAGGATAAGACATTTCAGTTCAGAAAAACTCTTGATCTTTCGAGAGGATAAAACTGTTTGGGCAATGAAAACTCTCTTTAAAACATTTGAATGGCCATTCATAAAACATTTGAATAGATATGTCTCTTGGAAATTATTTTCTGAAAATCCCCTCTGGTAATCAATTACAAGACTTATGTAATCGATTACAGGTTTTAAAAATTTGAATTAAAACATTTTTAAACTGCTAGTAATCGATTACCAGAGAGCAAATCTCAATTTGAAAGGATAGAATTCCTTGGTCAAACCTTTTGCTTCTTCAATTTGGAAACTTCTTCCTAAGATTCTAGAGATCAACTTGATCATATATCTTGATTTTCTTGGATTCTTGTCTTGAATAAAACTTGGAAGCACTTGATCCTTTGGCATCATCAAAACATCAAAACATCTTGCTTCTACATAGGAGTCATTTGACTTAATCCATCAACTAAAAAAATCCTTCAACTATTTCTCGTCCTTGGAAAATTCTTTTTGCAAGAATCAACTGCTTCTTTCATTCTTCCTCACTATGAGGTCGTGAAAACAAGACAACGATTGGTACCTCAAAGCCTTACACTGGGGCAATGAGGGGCACCGTGCATGAGCCTCAAGTGAACATAGGGGCCGATCAAAAGTTCACACCCGTCGATGTTTTTAAACAAGAAAAAAAAGGGGAGACAAGCCCTGGAATTTCAATAGATTGATTAATTATCAAACGACTCCATTCCCATCACTCCAAAACGGTCAAGTGACTAAATCAAACAGAACATACACTCTGAGGGAGTTCCCAGAGAGATTTGCAAAAAGATAGGATGAGGTTGCATGAATTATCACCTCTTTCAAAAGGACAGTCAATCTGTGTTTTCCAAAAAAAATTAAATCAAAATCAAAAAAATAGGGAAAGAATGTCATGAACATTGTACAACTTTCCATTACATTGCATTGTTTCATATGAAGTCCGCATTTACCAAATTTCACGACAAAGGTTGCATGCATCTGCATCCCTAAAAATCATGTTAACTGCATAGATTTCCTACATCTAATGTCCAAATCTTGTGGATTTGGGATGACCGGCCCTCTCGAGGAGTCGATCTCTTGCTTTCTCATAAGGGTGGACCCTTGGGTACTTGTACCTATCACCTTGAGAGGACTACATGTCCTCGCCATCAGAGGACTGCATGTCCTCAACTTCAGAGGGCTACACGCCCTCGCCATCAGAGGACTACACGTCCTCGCCTTGAGAGGGCTACACGCCCTCACCTTGGGTACTAGTTACCCTCACCGTTGAGAGGACTACATGTCCTCACCTTTGTAGGGCTACACACCCTCACCTTCAGAGGACTACACGTCCTCACCTTCAGAGGACTACACGTCCTCGCCATCAGAGGACTACATGTTCCCCATTTTCAAAGGGGGGCATGCCCTCACCTTTAGAGGATTACACGTCCTCGCCTTGAGAGGACTACACGTCCTCACCATCAGAGGGCTGCACGCCCTTACCTCCAGAGGACTACATGTCCTCGCCTTGAGAGGGCTACACGCCCTCACCTTGGGTACTAGTTACCCTCACCGTTGAGAGGACTACACGTCCTCGCCTTGAGAGGACTACACGTCCTCACCATCAGAGGGCTGAACGCCCTCACCTCCAGAGGACTACATGTCCTCGCCTTGAGAGGGCTACACGCCCTCACCTGGGGTACTAGTTACCCTCACCGTTGAGAGGACTACACGTCCTCGCCTTGAGAGGACTACACGTCCTCACCATCAGAGGGCTGCACGCCCTCAGAGGACTACATGTCCTCGCCTTGAGAGGGCTACACGCCCTCACCTTGGGTATTAGTTACCCTCACCGTCAGAGGACTACACGTCCTCGCCTTGAGAGGACTACACGTCCTCACCATCAGAGGGCTGCACGCCCTTACCTCCAGAGGACTACATGTCCTCGCCTTGAGAGGGCTACACGCCCTCACCTTGGGTACTAGTTACCCTCACCGTCAGAGGACTACACGTCCTCGCCTTGAGAGGACTACACGTCCTCACCACCAGAGGGCTGCACGCCCTCACCTCCAGAGGACTATAAGTCCTCGCCTTGAGAGGGCTACGCGCCCTCACCTTGGGTACTAGTTACCTTCACCTTCAGAGGACTATACGTCCTCGCCTTCAAAGGGTCATGTACCTTCAACTTCAGAGGACTACACGTCCTCACCGTCAAAGGGGGGCATGCCTTCACCTTTAGAGGACTACACGTCCTTGCCAGCAGAGGGCCGCACGCCCTCACCTCCAGAGGACTACACCTCCTCGCCTTGAGAGGGCTGCACGCCCTCACCTTTAGAGGGCTACGTGTCCTCATTTTCAGTGTGCTCGACATCCACACCTTAAGAGAATTTAAGGTCCTCTATCCTTAAATGCTTAACAGAGACTTGCACTCCCGGTTAAGGGACCAGTAGTTTCCTTTTAACGGTTCCTGGGCCACCCCCTGATAGTGGAGGAGGGCCAACTGTGCGAGCACAACCAGAGAGGGAGGCTATCACACAGCTACTATGCATACTGGGGCAAGATTTCACCCGTGCCGCTGCAAAGAGAAGAGGGCGGACCATGCGCACCAACATGACCACTCTTACACAGATATAGATGACATTGCTACTTAGCAACATTCTGCCCAGCGACCGCAATGCCAATCTCCCCCTGCGGAAGTATCAGTTGGTCTGTGCCGTCCCGACATGGGTAAGTATGCATATGGTTCAACTGATTTCTGATACCATTTATTTGTTTGCAGGGATCGCACCCACAAAGACACCCAGTGAACCTGAAGAAGTCCAACAGGGCCCTGGGGTTTCCAGCTCTGGTTACGGGCCTCTATCAGTCCTACAGGGTGCCCGTACCCCCCCGGCAAGGTCACGTCATCATAGGTAAGTATGCACATCGCTCAACTGATTTCTGATTTTCATCTATTGTTTGCAGGGATCGCGACTGCAAGACACCTAGTGGACCCGAAGAAGTCCAACAGGGTCTTGGAGTTGTCAAGCTCTAATTACGGGTCTCTGTCAGTTCTACGGAGTACCTGTCACCTCCAGCAAGGGCATCAGGCCCCCTACTAATCGAGCTTTCATCAAGAAGTACTGTGCCCCAGATAGGCGCAGGGCGAAACACCACAGCAGCATTGGGATGGCCGACAGCGGGAAACAGACGCACCGCCATCACCTCTAGAGTTCACCTCTGCTCATCCACAAAAAGGTTTGAGTATTGCCTACACCACATGGCCGACCAATAGGCGACCAAGTCCAAAGCCAAAGGTAAGCAAGGTACTAGGTCAGTGACCGACAAGTCATAAGGCGTCCAGCTAAAGACGTTAAAGAAGCGCTACTAGGAGGCAACCTAGTACCTTTTGAATCTATGCTTGTTATTTGATCACTTTTTATAGTAGGACGCACCTAGTTGCTCATGATCCTGGGGATTTAAATAAAACAAGCGCAAGCTCGGAAGGTAGTCATACCTCAGAAAATATATATATGTATGTTTAGGTAGTGAAGATACCTTAGATATGCATGTATGTAAACAAAAAAACACTTCACAAAATATATATATGTATGTTTAGGTAGAAAGATACCTTAGATATGCATGTATGTAAACAAAAAAATACTTCACAAAATATATATATGTATGTTTAGGTAGAGATATACCTTAGATGTGCGTGTATGTAAACAAAAAAATACCTCGCAAAACATATATATGTATGTTTAGGTGGCAAGATACCTTGGATATGCATGTATATAGCAAAAATACCTCGCAAAAATATACACATGTTTAGGTAGCAAAATACCTCATAAAAAAAAGGAAGAAAAAAAAAAACAAACAAGAAAAAGAAATAAACAAATGATAATGATAAAAAAAAAGAAGGAGAAAAAAGAAAAAATAAGTTGTCAAGCTGAAAAACCAACATGCTTTTGAAAAGAGATGACTTCCAACTTTTCTTTGGAAAAATTCACTGATCATAACTAGTTTTTGAAAAAATGTGTATACACCTGAAGGGTGAATGCTGTGAAGATTTTCCCCGGACGCCCGAAATGGACTCGGATGAATGCACAAATTGATAAAAGAACATATTTTGGAAACATTGGGTTGATTTAAAATAGAGGAAATAAATCCTGAGCCCTAGCATCACATGACCATAAAAATTTGACACTTGAGTGTCCGCATAGGTGCATGCATGACCAGTTTTGCATAAAATTTCCAAATCATCATTTTTGCATTTGTGTCATGGAAATAATGTGGGGCATCCCTTTTTATCCTTGAACCAAACCAAACCCTGACATGTATCATGTCTAGCCATTCTACAAGCCTTGAGCCAAAATCCTGACTCACCATAAACCTTACCCTCGGAAGCAAAAAAAAAAAAGAAGGAAAGGGAATTTCCAATCAAAGAGAAAGCAAAAAAGGAAGGAAAGGAAATTCCCAATCAAAGAGAAAGCAAAAAAGGAAGGAAAGGAAATTCCCAATCAAAGAGAAAGCAAAAAAGGAAGGAAAGGAAATTCCCAATCAAAGAGTGGGAGAAAGAGAAAAAAGAAAAGAAAGGAAATTCCCAATCAAAGAGTGGGAGAAAGAAAAAAGAAAAGAAAGAAAATTCCCAACCAAAGAATGGGAGAAAGTAAAAAAGAAGGAAGCTCCTGGTCAAAGAAACCAGAAGAAATGTGCAGAGAGGTCTTTTGACCAGACAATATCTGAACAATACAGAATTGTCACCAAATGAACAAAAAGAAGGAAAGGAAACCACGACCTAAAATGGTCTTCTCCTTTTGATTACCAACCGAAATCCCGTGCGCTAGCGACTTTTTCACCCCGCACTAAACAAAAACAGAAAAAGAAAAAAAGCCAGAAAAATCAAAAGCCAAAAACACATAAAAGCCGAAAAACTCCCCAAAAGAACCCATTCCCAAGGGAAGTCCTATTTGATCCATGATCACGCATGTAATTTTTGATTTGATAGGAGATAATTTGCAAAGTCAAGTCATGACATATCTATGGTTCGGAATTAGGATGAAACACTTACCTGTGCGAGATTGATACACTTTGAGTGGATTTCTTCTATTTTTGTCGAACCCAGTGTTTCCTCTAAATGATCATTTAGAAACGAAATGCTAACATCCAAAATCTCATTTATGGTTATGGGAGATTTCATCAGCAGACTCTCCTTCCCCGGTAGACGCATTGTTTTTCACTAAAAAAAAAAGCATATGCTGCTCTAAATCAGTTGGAATATTTGTCTCCTTGCTAAAGCATGTTTGCATTTTAGTGGAGAAAACACTGAGACTTTTTCAAATCTCACAAGTTATCCAGAACTACGTAGGTCTGAGTTCCTCATTGGGGGATACGTAGGAGCAAGAGCCTCGCTTTTGTCGACCACACCGCCTTTTGTTGCCATGACTCAAGAGCTGGTAGCCTGCGGAGACACCTTACGGTTATCCGCACCTCGTCATTCAGTGATCCCAAGTGTGATTGACGAGCAGAGACCAATATGGTCATCTGCGCCCTTTCCGGAGATGTCAGCATTTTCCGATGGAGACTTTTCAAGTCTCACAAGTTATCAAGAACTACGTAGGTCTGAATTCCTCATTGGAGGATACGTAGGAGCAAGAGCCTTGCTTTTGTCGGCCGCCCCATAATCTTTGTCATACTGACCCTGAGGTCATGTGACGTACACCCTTGTATCATCCAGAGGCGGCGGGCCCGATGATACGCGGAGATACCTTACGGTTATCCGCACCCTTTTGTCATCCAGAGGCGGCGGGCCCGATGACAAGCAGAGACCAAGTTTGGTCATTCTGCACCCTTGTATCATCCAGAGGCGGCGGGCCCGATCATACGCGGAGATACCTTACGGTTATCCGCACCCTTTTGTCATCCAGAGGCGGCGGGCCCGATGACAAGCAGAGACCAAGTTTGGTCATTCTGCACCCTTGTATCATCCAGAGGCGGCGGGCCCGATGATACGCGGAGATACCTTACGGTTATTCGCACCCTTTTTGTCATCCAGAGGCGGCGGGCCCGATGACAAGCAGAGACCAAGTTTGGTCATTCTGCACCCTTGTATCATCCAGAGGCCTTACGGTTATCCGCACCCTTTTGTCATCCAGAGGCGGCGGGCCCGATGACAAGCAGAGACCAAGTTTGGTCATTCTGCACCCTTGTATCATCCAGAGGCGGCGAGCCCGATGATACGCGGAGATACCTTACGGTTATCCGCACCCTTTTGTCATCCAGAGGCGGCGGGCCCGATGACAAGCAGAGACCAAGTTTGGTCATTCTGCACCCTTGTATCATCCAGAGGCGGCGGGCCCGATGATACGCGGAGATACCTTACGGTTATCCGCACCCTTTTGTCATCCAGAGGCGGCGGGCCCGATGACAAGCAGAGACCAAGTTTGGTCATTCTGCACCCTTGTATCATCCAGAGGCGGCGGGCCCGATGATACGCGGAGATACCTTACGGTTATCCGCACCCTTTTGTCATCCAGAGGCGGCGGGCCCGATGACAAGCAGAGACCAAGTTTGGTCATTCTGCACCCTTGTATCATCCAGAGGCGGCGGGCCCGATGATACGCGGAGATACCTTACGGTTATCCGCACCCTTTTGTCATCCAGAGGCGGCGGGCCCGATGACAAGCAGAGACCAAATTTGGTCATTCTGTACCCTTGTATCATCCAGAGGCGGCGGGCCCGATGATACGCGGAAATACCCGAGTGGTTATCCGTATAAACATTCTTTTGCTATCTGTAAGACAGAACGCTTGATAGCATGCAGAGACTGACATAGTCTTCTGCACCTTTTGTTCCTCCGGGAACAACAAGTCATTTACATGCGGAAATTTCATGGTCACCCGCGACTCTCGTCAACCGAGAGGAGCGAAATTAGTGTCATACACTGATTTTCGTCCGGGGACCTTTGCTTGATGACATGCGACCATTCTTTGGTCCTTGTGAGGTGCTTGGCATCCATCATTAGGCAATTTGTGAAATTCTAGGAACGACAAGTCATGGTCACCCGCGACTCTCGTCAACCGAGAGGAGCGAAATTAGTGTCATACACTGATTTTCATCCGGGGACCTTTGCTTGATGACATGCGACCATTCTTTGGTCCTTGTGAGGTGCTTGGCACCCATCATTAGGAAATTTGTGATATTCTGGGAACAACAAGTCATTTGCATGTGGAGATTTTATGGTCACCCGCGACTCTCGTCAAATCGAGAGGAACGAAATTAGTGTCTTATCTTTACTTTCCTTTTATCTCCGATAAAAGACAAGTAAAGAGGGGCAACTGTCATACCCTAATTTCGTCCGGGGACCTTTGCTTGATGACATGCGACCTTTCTTTGGTCCTTGTGAGGTGCTTGACACCCATCATTAGGCAGTTTGTGAAATTCCAGGACATGCCGGAAAATCAAAAAAAATATATTGATGCACAATCCGTAAGTTTCCGTGACACACCGGAAATCAAATGGAAGCATCGTTGCATAATTAAGTGAGGTTCCGTAACATTCCGTAAGTCAAAAGGGGGATGATTATGTAATCCGCAAGGTTCCGTAACATTACGGAAAGAAAACAAGTATCGTTACGAAATTCGTAAGTTTCCGTAACTTTACGAAAAAAAGAATCACCAAAAAAACAGCAGAGGGGGTGTACTTAGTAAAAATGGGGGTGCAAATAGCACCCAGGCCCACTTGGGCCCTCCAGAATATTCCTCCAGAAGGCTGTTGCTTCTGGAGGAAGCAACCTGGCTCGCCTGGGCGAGCTGGGCGGCAACCACCTCCCCTATTTTGCTATAAATAGGGGAGGAAGTGAAGAAGAAAAGGGTTCAGCCCCTCAGGCACTTCTCTCTCTTTCGAATTTGCTTGGAAAAATCGTTTCCGTGAAGAAAATCTAAGCCGAGGCGCTTCCGAAACGTTTCCGTAACGTTTTCCGTGAAGAATTTCGCAAAGGTTTCAACCGTTCTTCGACGTTCTTCATTCGTTCTTCATCGTTCTTCGATCTTCAACGGGTAAGTACCTCGAACCAAGCTTTTCGATTCATTCTATGTACCCGTAGTGGTCCACATTGTGTTTCGTGCATTTTTATTCTCGTTTTGTTTACTTTTTATACCCCCTGTTGACGTGCTTAAGCCATTTTACTTAAGTCATTTCTCGCTTAACTTAAAAATAAAATAAATTTCCACCGAACGTTTGAATTGTATTATCCATTAACTTCGGTTAAAATAAATTCCGACCGTTCGGTCGTGCCGTAACCACGTTGGAAATCAAAAAGAGGTAAAAAATAATATAATAATCAAAAAGACATCTTTTAGTAAAATAAAGCGGAAAATCAATCGGACGTTTTCTCTTTGGGATTTCTCATTCTTAATCGAATTGATTAATAACTAAAGTGAAACTAAAGGCTAAAATCAATTCGCCTAGTCAAGCTCGTCCATAAAAATAGGCTTTTGAAGTTTGTCATTTCATTTTCTTACTAAGTAAAATGGATCATTTTTAAGGTCCAACGCCTTAAAATGATCACCTCTTAAAGTAAAAAAGAATCACTTGATAAAAAAGAACTACGTAGGTCTGAGTTCCTCATTGAGGATACGTAGGAGCAAAAGCCCCGCTTTTGTCGACCACCCCAAGAGATCGTTAATGGTCCAATGCCTTAACGTTTCTCTCCTTTCAAAAAAAACAAGAGATCGTTAATGGTCCAATGCCTTAACGTTTCTCTCCTTTCAAAAACAAGAGATCGTTAATGGTCCAATGCCTTAACGTTTCTCTCCTTTCAAAAACAAGATATCGTTAATGGTCCAAACGCCTTAACGTTTCTCCCCTTTCAAAATCAAAAGACCGTTTAATGGTTCAACACCTTAAATGACCTTTTGTTCAATAAAAACATATTTTGCAAAAAAGACAAAAACAACTTAACCAAACACTTTGTTCCGAAAGAACTACGTAGGTCTGATTTCCTCATCACAAATTGAGGAATACGTAGGAGCAAAGGGAAACACCCTTGTCGACCACAAAAAGAGAAAATATAAAAAGGGTATAAAGGATATAAGGACATAAAAGGGAACGTAAAAAATCAAAGTCATGTTTGCACATTTGATTAAAGGCTGTCGTCCCTTGTGACGGACGTGTGGGGTGCTAATACCTTCCCCGTGCGTAAATACAACTCCCGAACCTTTCACTTAAAAGTTCGTAGTTCGCGTCTTTTCCGGTTTTTCCGACGTTTTCCTCAAATAAACGTTGGTGGCGACTCCGCGCGTATTCCTTTCGTGGAACACGCATCCCGCGAGTCACGCGTCGCCCTCCCGCCGAAGGGTAGGTTGCGACACCTGGCTCTACAGGCTGAGGCTCAACTGGTAAAGACAATCATGGGTCTGTACATGCGCCCGGTGGTTGGCCGCCTGCTGGCGAACCAAATGCTGCAAATACTGCTCCGTATCAAATGATCCAGCTGGGCCAGCCTGATGACGTGGCGGCGCGTCTGCGGCCTGCGGAGCATCCCCTTGGGCCTGTCTTTGCGTGCAATACTTCTCAATAAAAGCTCGGGTGATGGGCGGCCAAATCACCTTGCTAGGTGCGACGGGGACTCCGAACGACTGGCAGAGTCCTGTGATCAAAGCGGGAAATCCCAGGGCCCTGTTGGACTTATCCGGGTCCAGAGCGTGCCTCGTAGGCGCCATACCTGCAAATAGATAGATGGCATCAGCGATTAACTGAGCCACGTGAATGCTCATCCGTGTTAGGATGGCGTACACCAGCTGACACTTCGGCAGGGGGAGGTCAGAATTATGATCGCTGGGATGGATGTTGCTGAGCAGCAAAGTCATCCAGATCTGAGTCAAGGTGGTCATGTTGGTGCGCATGATCCGCACCCGTCTTCCAGCAGCAGTCCGGGCAAAATCCTGCCCCGGTATACACAGCAACTGGGCGATGGCCTCCTCATCAAACCCATCGGCCCGGTTCCTCCTCTGGCCATACTCGCACTCCTGGCCCTCCTCCAGTACTAAAGGATATCCCAGGAACTGGCTGAGAGCATCCGCATCGAACAGGATCCACAGACCCCTCACGTAGGATCGCATATCTCCCACGCCCTCCTCTGTAGGCCAAGCATTGGCATAAAATTCGAGGACTATGTCTGGGTCAAACTTGGTCATGAGGGTAACCAGTGATGCCCACCGCCGGCGAACTATCTCCTCCTAGAAGTCGGTATACTCGTCGTCCCTGATCTGGACGCGTCGCTCCCGGAGAAATGACCATCCCTTGATGGCCTCGAAGCGCTGCTGGTGCTCAGCGCTCCTCAAACGATGGCTGTCATATTCAGGAGCGGAACTAGTTCCTTCAGCCGCTTTATCCTTCCTGGATCTCTTTGAGGCAAGCTTCCTCGAGGCCATTTCCTACGAGAACAAACATTTAGAAGTTAGTTTTACAAGACAATCCTTATCTTAACGCAAAAAATGTCATGCTAATCCCTCTGATTTTAGAACGAACTCATATAATCTATTTATGCACACGCGTATGTGTGGAATATCCTACTATTTATATCAACATAGAGGGACATCCAACACATTCTAATTGTCATACACATATATGCATTTGAAAAGAACATACATTCTCACGCCCAAGGCATTGCGTCAAAGTTCACACTTAATTATATCCTAAACATTTACTATTACAAACTACCTACACACATTTGAAATATATATCATACAAATTTTATTGTTTCTCTCACATTTATTTATATGCATATTGGAAAGCTAATTACATCCTGCACACACTTGCATTCAAAAGAGAATTCCATGCTATCATACATCCATTTAGGAAAATAATCATTCACACTTGGCAAGGAATTTCATGCCCCTTATATTTACACATATATCTATATACCATTGAAAAGCATTTCCCACGTTACCTAGGTGCAAAGTATCAATCATGGGGCAGAACAAATTCGAGTAAAAACTCTCGCAAGCAAGTCCTAATTTTCATGCTTTTCTAATTCTAAAATCAAATTTTGGGTTCCTAGCCATGAGTATGTTTTCTTGCATTAAAGCTAAAAAGTTTGGGTTCCTAAGCTTGAAATTGCATGTGGGTACCTATTTTGAATCTCCTATGCTGTCTCTACATACATAAAACAGTCCCACCATCCCAATTTTGCAAAACCATATTCATATATCATTGGGGCATTTCACCGAGCACTTGGTGGGCGCACGTTTGGACATAAATTGCAAGAGAATGAGGGCAATGTGGCATGCCCCATTGCTTCAGAACACAACATAGGCCTAAGGCCTTCTCATTCAAATCCTTAACTCAAGAAATCAAGCATAAAAACAACCCAAAACTGCCCCACAAATATAAGCACGTTCTCACAATTTAGAGCACCAAAAGATGAAGAAAATACTCCAATGGGAAGCAAAAAACTCAAGGATTGGATACTTACTTGTTGGAGTGAGTAGAAACACCAAAAATGAAAGCAAAATGCAACCAAAAGTGGCTTAGGGGAGCAAAAACCGCAAGCCTTCGTGAGTTCTCTCTTTTGAATGAGGGGGGGAAGTTTTTGGATACAAAAATGTTCCCCTCCCTCATTTTTATATTTTAAATGCAGGGGTTGCTCGCCCAGGCGAGCTAACCTGCCAATTTTTCTTTTTTAAGGATACATTAACCATGCCCCCCCTCTTATGGGTTAGCGTTTTGAACCTACTTAAGTTAGAATTAGGCGTCGATTACTTATTTAAAACAAACAATAAAATACTGTGAATTTCAAAGGATACTAGGCTGCCTTGCAGCGACGTTCTCCGCTGGCCCAGTGCCGGGAAGGGGTGACGATTGGTCGGTCGTGACCCTATCCTCCATTTGCCTCCATCCCTAAGTACCTGCAAGTAGGAGACAAACAATACGCGGCCAATCGTGACCGGTCATCGTCTTACCTTGGTTGATTTCTGCCATTGACTTGTCTTGACTTCTGACCGTGGCCTGAGACGATTCTACTCCTTGCTATCACAAGATATGCATGTGCATGTGCATGTATGAATGTTTCTAATGCGATGATTTTTTAGTGAAGGCTGGTTAGGTTCAATTTTAATTAAGCATTTGGGGCACCCCATGGACCGAGCGAAGAGGGCTCAGGTTATAACAAAACTAAAGGTTTGAAACCAAAGGGAGGACTGAAACCTCGCCCATCTTTTCTTTTCAAAGAAGCGAGACAAGTACAGTGAATGGGAATCCCTAGAGGAAACCCAGAAGAATGAGAAAAACTCAGAAATAAACACATGCAACGGTCCTCTCGATTGCCCCAGACTTCAAGCGTAATATCGTTTAACTACATCGGAGTTCACGGGCGAGGGCAGCTCCTCGCCATCCATGTGGGTGAGTATCAGAGCACCCATAGAAAAAGCTCTTTTCACCACGAAAGGTCCTTCATAATTCGGGGCCCACTTGCCTCGATTATCCTTAACAGCGTGGGACATCTTCTTCAGCACAAGGTCCCCCTCGTTGAACTTGCGTGGGCGTACCTTCTTGTCGAATGCGTTCTTTATCCTTCGTTGATACAGACGCCCATGGCTCATGGCTGTCAAACGCTTACCTTCAACAAGGTTGAGTTGGTCGTAGCGTGCTTGAGCCCATTCTGACTCTTCTAGGCCTGATTCTGCTATTATCCTCTGAGAAGGAACCTTTACCTCAAATGGGAGTACTGCTTCCATCCCATAAACCAAGGAATACGGCGTTGCCCCAGTAGAAGTTCGTACCGAGGTTCTATATCCATGCAGGGCGAAAGGCAACATCTCATGCCAATCTTTATATGACACTGTCATCTTCTGAACAATCTTCTTAATATTTTTATTCGCAGCCTCTACAGCCCCATTCATCTTTGGCCGATAAGGGGTGGAGTTATGATGCTGGATCTTGAAATCCTCGCACATTTCCTGCATCATCTTGTTGTTCAGATTGGTGCCATTGTCAGTAATGATCTTCCTAGGGAGTCCGTATCGACAAACTAGCTCCTTCTTTATGAATCTGACTACCACACTTCTCGTGACATTAGTATAAGAAGCCGCTTCGACCCATTTGGTGAAGTAATCTATCGCCACAAGAATGAAGCGGTGACCATTCGACGCTTTGGGTTCGATGGCCCAAATGACATCTATTCCCCACATGGAAAAAGGCCAAGGAGCGGACATAACATTCAGAGGATGTGGCGGAACATTGACATTGTCCGCGTACGCCTGACATTTATAACACTTCCTTACATGAGCGCAACAATCGCTTTCCATAGTGAGCCAGTAATAACTAGCCCTAAGGATTTTTCTGGCCATAGCATGCCCATTGGCATGTGTCCCAAATGAACCCTCGTGGATCTCCTCAATCATGAAGTTCGCCTCTTTGGCATCTACGCATCGTAGGAGGGTCATGTCGTGGTTTCGTTTGCACAAGATAGTACCACTTACAAAGAAACCAGTAGCCAATCTCCTCAACGTCCTTCTGTCATTGTCAGAAATCCCTGGTGGATATTCTTTGTTCTCGACATATTGTTTGATGTTGAAATACCACGGTTTCCTATCTTGTTCTTCCTCTATTGCATAACAATATGTCGGCCTGCCCTGAGATTTGAATTCGATGTACGGAAGATCCCCGTGTGGGGCAAGTTGAAACATGGATGCCAGGGTGGCTAATGCATCAGCCATTTGATTCTCTTCCCGAGGTATGTGGTGGAAAGAAATGTCGTCAAAGTACTTGGCTAACCTCAAGATGTGAGTTTGATAGGGTATCAACTTCGGATCCCTAGTTTCCCATTCTCCTTTCAACTGGCATATTACCAAAGTTGAGTCTCCATACACCTTGAGTAGTTTTACATCAAAATCAATGGCCGCCTGAACCCCTAGGGCGCATGCTTCGTACTCGGCCATATTGTTGGTACAATCAAAACATAGCCTAGCCGTGAAAGGAATACACTGATCATCCGGGGATACAAGGACTGCCCCTACTCCGTGGCCCAAAGCGTTAGATGCCCCATCGAAGCAAACAATCCATTTGTTTATGTCCTCGTGCGTCCGCTTCTCTTCGAACAGGGCCATGATATCTTCATCTGGGGACTCGGGGTGCATCGGCCGATAATCCTGGAGGGGTTGCTAGGCCAAATAATCCCACTCTGGGTACCGAGCTACAGCTAAGAACCGTGCATCAAATTGCTTCCTTACTTCTTCTTTAATTTTTAAAGACATCTCTGGTCTCATTCTTCGTAACTTTTGCTTAACCGGGGAAGACCCGGGATTCAAAGGCAACTTATGCTGCACAATGTCGGAATCCAGACCGGGCATGTCTTGATATCACCATGCAAAGACATCTTGATACTCTTCAAGAAGGGTTATCAAGCCTTGGCGGATAGGCGCGGTCATACCGGTTCCTACCTTTACTTCTTTCTTTTCCTGAGCGATCAACCTCTCCAACTCTGGTGAAAGGACGTCCTCTTCCTCTTCTTCGTTCATCATTTGGCTTACATCTCAGTCGAAATCGATTGCCAAACCCTCGTTGTTAGGATCCTCAAAGAATCGACCCTCATATCTATACCAAACAAGACAAAAGAAACAAAAACATGCAAAATGATATGAGAAAAGTGGAATTGCAAGAACAGATGAAACAAGATCTCTTTGTTTTATTTAACAAGGTAGGTTTCACAAAACCAAAGAGAAAGGAAATCTATAGGCTCTAATTACATTGAATCAGCGGTATAGACTTCCGACTGGCTTATCACGCGCCAGTTCCCCACTTGAGAATCGGGATGGCATGGTTGCACAAAACTTGGCGGGTCTTGAGGGAACTCCTCTTCTATTGCGGCCACCTCCTCCTCAGACACCATTCTGGAACTGGTGAAACACTAGCTAATACGGCCGGGTCATACCCTATCCGCCCGAAGTCTTGACGGCACATTCCTCCTCCCCGGCATCCCGGGTTCATACCCTAATCCATATTTGTATGGATTTCCCTTGATATCGACCACGTCGGCATTCCCGAGGCCGTCCTTGCCTAGACCCATTCCGGGCTCAAATCCGTTCCTGAGCATAACACATGCCACCATTATGGCCACGTTGGAGAGAGAAGGTAGCAACGAACTTGGTTCCACAGAGGCGCAGCTCACCACCTCGAAGGATTGGAAAGCCGTTTCCAATGATTCTTCCGCCGCTTCTATGTATGGTGCAGAGGAGGGGCAGCTCACTAACATATCCTCTTCACCCGACACTATCACTAAAAGTCCACCCACTGCGAACTTCAATTTCTGGTGAAGCGTTGAAGGGACCACTCCCAACGCATGAATCCAAGGTCTTCCCAAGAGGCAGCTATAGGCGGGATTTATATCAATCACTTGAAATAGCATATTACAAGTGTGGGGGCCTATCTGAATGGGAATGTCGATTTCTCCCATTACTTCCCGCCGAGTCCCATCAAAGGCTCGTACCACCATCGAGCTCGGTTTTAAACGTGATGCACTAAAAGGAAGCTTTTCCAAAGTGGTCTTCGGCATCACATTCAAACTTGATCCATTGTCGATAAGTACCTTTGTGACAACATGGTCCATACATCTCACCGACACATGTAGAGCCTTGTTGTGTCCTCTCCCCTCAACAGGAATCTCTTCTTCCGCAAACGCGATATAATTGTTGGTGGTTATATGATTAACGATGCCTTTGAAACCCTCCACTGAGATATCATGTGCTACATGGGCATCGTTAAGGACCTTTATCAACAGCGCACGATGAGGCTCAGAGTTTATGAGTAGTTCAAGCAATGAGATCCTTGCTGTAGTTTTATTCAGTTGCTCGACTACCTTAAACTCGCTTTGTTGGATGAGGCGAAGGAACTCATGGGCCTCTTCCAAAGTCACCGTCTTTCCTTGAAGACCTTCTTTCTTTTCAGCCCCTCTTACCACTGGAGGATCTACTTCTTTCGAGGGGGTGGCTACGTCTGTGGGTTCTTGGACCATGGGCGCTTTCCCTTTGGAGGGCAACTCCGCCGGGTGAGGGGAAGCGAACACCCGACCACTGCGGGTTACGCCACTGAGGCCGGTGATGTTGGTCACCTTAGTTGACAGGGAGTCAACTTCGGTTGCAACTCTTTCACCGAACGCGGGAGGGGTATACTTCCATGGAACGGCCTTATTACTTTGATATGCAAATGGCGTTGGCTTGGGTGCTGTCCGGGGGTATACAGGTGTGGAGCCGATCCCTTTCCTAGTAAAACATATTACAAGGGCCTTGGGGGTTAGAGGAACTTTCTTCTCTTCCGACTGCATGCAAATTTGTGGTTCTTCCCTCCCTCCTATGGACATTTCAAGCTGCCCACAATCCATGATCCGCTGAAGCAATTCTTCTACTGCGGGACAGGTTTCCATGTCGTGCGACTCCCCGAGGTGAAACAAACATTCGTCCCTTTCGCCTCCGCCATGGGAGACCATACATGCCGCTTACAGCGATTGGTAGATGAAACGTCTGGAAGTAGCCACCTCTCCTAATCTCCTTGCCCGCGATGGCCCACCCTCTTGGATGGCGTTTACGCTAGCCTTTCCATGACTAGCTAGCGGGTTAGTTTTAACATTTGGGCCTTCCTCTTGAAACGATAGCCAGCCGGCACTGATTAGGTGCTGCACTTTATACTTGAACGGGCGGCAGGAGTCAATGTTGTTTCCAGGAGCTCCACTATGGTACTCACATTTGGCACCCGGGTCATACCACTTGGGGTAGGGTGGCTGGAAGACCCTCCTGTTAGACAAGTGGCCTCAGATATCTTAAGAAGGGGGGGTTGAATTAAGATATTCCAAACTTTTCTCCTAATTAAAAATCTATCTTACTTTTTACTTAAGTTATGAATTCCCTTAATGACAATCTTCTTAAATATTAATTCAAATGAAGCAACTTGAATTATGAATATAAAGCAATAATAAATAAAGGAGATTAAGGGAAGAGAAAATGCAAACTCAGTTTTATACTGGTTCGGCCACACCCTTGTGCCTACGTCCAGTCCCCAAGCAACCCGCTTGAGAGTTCCACTAACTTGTAAATTCCTTTTACAAGTTCTAAACACACAAGGACAACCCTTCCTTTGTGTTTAGAGATTCTTTACAACAAGAGACTCACAGTCTCTTAATCCCTTAGAGAATGAGAAGAAGAAGAGGAACAAATCTCTCTTGAAAGAGATGGATTTTACAGATTGAGCACTCAATTAATTCCTTAATGAATTGCAATTGAATTGGCCAAGGAATTCTTTAAGAGGATAAAATGAAATTGCTTTTTGAGAGGATAAACACTTTGTTGTTCTGAAAATCTCTAAGCAATTTCGTGTTTAAGTCACATATATATAGACCATTGGTGGTCATGAGTAAAGCCTTTGAAAAGTTGTGACTCTTGAAATTATTTTTCTGAAATTCCTGTCTGGTAATCGATTACAGTAATTGTGTAATCGATTACAGCTTTTAAAATTTGAATTAAAACGTTTACTAACTGCTGGTAATCGATTACCAAAATTGTGTAATCGATTACACAGTCTAAAATTTCGAATTCAAATTTTTATAGCTGTTATAAAATGTATTTGGCCACTGGTAATCGATTACATCCTCTGGTAATCGATTACCAGAGAGTAAAACCTTTGAAAAACACTTTTTATTTTAAATCACTTGGCCAAACCTTTGCTAATTCAATTAGGAATTCCCTTCCTAATATTCTAGTGATCATCTTGATGTTGTGCCTTGTAATCTTGAAGTATTGTCTTGAATTTTAATCTTGAAAAGCCCCTTTGCATCAATTGCAACACATCATCATGATCATCATCAAAACATCAAAGCCAATTGCATCTACAATCTCCCCCTTTTTGATGATGACAATACAATACCTGAAATCAAGATTTCAAGCAAGCAACAAACAATTGTATATAGATAAAATGTGCATCCGTTTTTCTCCCCCTATATTGCGGAATACATGATCACTTGATTTCTAAGTTTGTTAAGCTTTTTCTTAAGCTTTTGCTACAACCTTTTTCTCCCCCTTTGGCAACATCAAAAAGCCAAAGAACCCGGAAATCAACACAGTTATAACAATGGAGTAGCAAGATATAAGCATCAGAGTATTAAATACAATAAGCCAAACTCACAAACAAGAAATAATCAAACCAGAATCCAAATAACTGAAAATGTCAACAACCACAAAACATCCAAGACTGAAATTTAAAATCCACAAGATAAATAAGCAAAGTACTTAGCATAATAATGTAAATTCTAAGAAACTAAAAGCCAAAATACACGGCTTATAAAAGATAAATAATCAGAATCTAAAAGCTAAGAAGACGGAGGAGGTGGTGGAAGATCGAAACTCTGACGAATGTATCCGACATCCTCTTCAAGCTGTGTAAGACGAATGTCCATACCGGCAAAGCGTGAATCTAACGAGTCAAAGCGGTCACCAACATACAAACGAAGACCCCGTAATTCGGAGAGGACTTCATTCATGAGAGCGGAATCCTCACGTTGAGGAGGAGGTGAAGGAGTACGTTCATCTTGAAGAGGGAGTGCATCCTTCTTCAGCCATTGTCCATTCCGATCTTTACGATACCCAAAGGAGGTCACTGCACCAGCACCAATTGCAAAGGAACGCTTGACTTGAACAAAGGGTTCATCATCAAGCGGAATTTGAAAATGACGCAAAAACAGAGTAATCAAGTGTGGATAAGGAAGAGGTGCATTGGCCCGTAATGCCTTATGCATTCGGTACCGAACCAAATGGGCCCAGTCGATCTGACGACCGGTTAGAAAAGCCCACATAAGAATCAAATCCTCCTCAGAGGCTTGTGCTAAATTTGAAGACCGAGGAAGCAAAATTCTAACAATGATATAATGCATGATGCGATTATCAAAAGTTAATGACCCGGCCAACAATCTACCGGTCATGTCAGCTTGATCATTGCAGACCATGCGACGAGCATCATGACTCGAATAATCGAATTTCCAGTCATCAACAATGGTGCCCTCAAAAGGTGCACCTTGACTGGGTAAATGAGTCAAAGAAAAGAAAAGTGACTGATCAATGACCATAGAAGTACCATGCACCTCAGACATAATAATACCATCCTGAATTTTTAAATTGCAGTAGAAGACCTTTACAAGTTCAGGATAATATGGCAATTTAAATGACATGAAATCAACAAGACCAGAATTTTGAAACACTTGATAGCAATCAAACGTTTCATCATTAAAGAACTCTACGTCTAGGTACTTAGGGTCTAAGATTATTCTAGAAGAAAACTGAGAAAGGTACCGTAGACGTTGATCATCGGATGAAAACAATGTTGATGATCTTGGAGATGACAAAGAAGGAGGAATAGGTGCTGTGGGTGCTCCGGATGGGCCGTGACGGCGATGGGCAGCAGCGGTGGCAGTGGAAGATGATCCCTTTCTCTTCTTTGATGGCTCTGCCATTTGATGAAGTTTTTCTGGATTTTGATCGGTGGAAGTGAAAGAGGAGTGAAAAAGAGGAAGATTGGGCTTTACGGGACGTGATTTGGTGAAGAATCGAGTGAGAATCGAAGGTTTGAAGTTCTAGGTATGGAGGAAAACGTGGAGGAAGCTTTGGCTGCGCACGAGCTCCGATTTCGTGAGTATTTATAGAAGATGACGCATTGTAATCGATTACAGGTATTGGTAATCGATTACATGCCCAATAAGCCTTCTGGTAATCGATTACAGGATGTTGTAATCGATTACAGGCTGCCTGTTCATGTGTAATCGATTACACTGATTGGTAATCGATTACCAGAGCCTATCCTAGGCTAGTTTCTAAGAGAATATCTATATTTATGCTCAAATACATCCTATATGTCTAATTTTCACTACTAATACACTAAATTCAATCATTCAATTACTATATACACAAGAAATTATAAATTCTATCATAAAAACAAGAATTCAAACAAGATCAACCAAAATAATCTACAATCAAAAGGTAAAAAGTAAATCATCCAATCAATCAACCAATCAATCAACCAATCAATCAACCAATCAATTCCTATTTTTCTAAATCTCTTACATCTAAGAGACCTAATTCTCTTCTAATAGAGAAAAATACTTCCTTGGGGAGAGGTTTAGTGAAAATATCAGCAAGTTGATTCTTAGTATCAACAAATTCTAATACACAATCTCCCTTTAAGACATGATCTCTAAGAAAGTGGTGTCTAATCTCTATGTGTTTAGTTCTTGAATGTTGAACTGGGTTTTTGGATAGATTTATGGCACTAGTATTATCACACTTAATAGGTATGCGATCAAGAATGATGCCATAGTCAGATAATTGTTGCTTCATCCATAAAATTTGTGCACAACAACTACCGGCAGAGATATACTCCGCTTCAACAGTAGATAAAGCAACACTGTTTTGTTTCTTACTATGCCATGAGACAAGAGCCGATCCAATAAATTGACAAGTTCCACTTGTACTTTTTCTATCAGTTTTAGATCCGGCAAAATCAGAATCAGAATATCCTATTAAGTTACATGTTGAATTCTTAGGATACCATAATCCTAAATTGATTGTTCCTAATAGATATCTCATGATTCTCTTTACTGCACTTAGATGTGATTGTTTGGGGTTGGATTGAAACCTAGCACACATGCATACACTAAACATAATATCAGGTCTACTAGCAGATAAATAAAGAAGAGATCCGATCATACCTCGATATTGTTTTATGTCTATAGACTGACCAGATTCATCTTTATCTAAGTAACAATTAGTGCTCATCGGTGTAGACATGTGTTTTGCACTATCCATCCCAAATCTTTTGATCAATTCCTTGCAGTATTTGGATTGATTGATGAATATACCTTCTTGAGTTTGCTTGATTTGTAATCCCAGAAAGTACTTTAGTTCTCCCATCATTGACATTTCAAATTCACTTTGCATATCAAGGGAAAACTCCTTGCACAATGAATCATTAGTGGATCCAAAAATTATATCATCAACATATATTTGAACCAACAAAATATCATTATGCCTTCTCTTTATGAATAATGTGGTATCCACTTTACCTCTGGAGAATTCTTTTTCAAGAAGAAAATTACTTAATCGTTCATACCATGCCCTAGGGGCTTGTTTCAAACCATAAAGAGCCTTTTGTAATTTATAAACATGGTTTGGTTTATCAGAAATTTCAAAACCAGGGGGTTGTTCAACATATACCTCTTCTTGAATTAAGCCATTTAAAAAGGCACTCTTAACATCCATTTGATAAAGTTTAAAGTTCATTATGGATGCATATGCCAAAAGCATTCTAATGGCTTCTAATCTTGCAACAGGAGCATATGTTTCTTCATAGTCTATCCCCTCTTCTTGATTATACCCTTTTGCTACTAATCTAGCTTTATTTCTAATAATTATCCCATGTTCATCTAATTTATTTCTAAAAACCCATTTTGTTCCAATGACAGGATAATTTTCAGGTTTTTCTACTAATTTCCATACATTGTTTCTTTCAAATTGGTTTAGTTCTTCTTGCATGGCAATGATCCAATTATCATCTACTATGGCTTCTTTTATATTTTTAGGTTCAATCATAGATACAAAAGCCATATTATTGCATAAATCTTTAAGAGAATGTCTAGTTGTTACCCCTTTTGAGATATCACCAATAATATTGTCGAGGGGATGATCTCTTGAAGTTTTCCATTCTCTTGGGAGTGCATCATTGGATTTGCCTTCTTCTGGAGGATCTTCATTGTTTCCTTTGTCATTTCCTTTAGAATCTTGTTCATGAATGTTCAAATGTTCTAAAGAATCTGCAATGTCATCTAGCATATTCTTTGTTGACAATATAGCATTAGATTCATCAAAGGTAACATGAATGGATTCCTCTATATTCATAGTTCTCTTATTATATATTCTATATGCTTTGCTTTGTAAAGAATATCCAAGAAAAATGCCTTCATCAGATTTTGCATCGAATTTTCCTAGATTATCTTTACCATTATTAAGTACAAAGCACTTGCACCCAAAAACATGTAGATGAGAAATATTAGGTTTTCTACCGTTAAATAACTCATATGGGGTTTTCTTTAAAATAGGTCTTATCAAGGCTCTATTCATGATGTAACATGCAGTATTGACAGCTTCAGCCCAAAAATACTTTGGAAGAGAAGTATCATTTAATAAAGTTCTTGCAATTTCTTCCAATGACCTATTTTTCCTCTCAACAACTCCATTTTGTTGAGGAGTTCTTGGTGCAGAAAAATTATGTTCAATACCATGTTCATCACAAAATAATTCAAAATCTTTATTTTCAAATTCACCCCCATGATCACTTCTAATGGATGCAATCTTGAGATTTTTCTTGTTTTGTATGACTTTAGCAAGTTTCCTAAATGCATGGAATGAATCACTTTTATGTGTAATAAATAATGTCCAAGTATATCTAGAGAAATCATCAACTATAACTAAAGCATAGTAATTTCCTCCAAAACTCATGGTTCTAGATGGACCAAATAGATCCATATGCAATAACTGTAATGGTCGAGTGGTTGAAACAACATTTTTAGATTTGAATGAGACTCTTGTTTGTTTGCCCTTTTGACATGCATCGCATAATTTATCTTTTTCAAATTTCAATTTAGGCAAACCAACTACTAAATCCTTTGAAATTAATTTATTTAAGTGATCCATGTTTATGTGAGCAATTCTTTTATGCCATAACCATGGATCATCATCTTTACTAAGAAAGCAATGATTGTTTTCTTGTTTTATGCTTAAGTCTATCATGTAAACATTATTGACTCTATGTCCTACATGCTTTATATCAATGTCATGCTTATGTTCTATAAGACATTTTTGAGAATCAAATGATACTAGATAGCCTTTGTCACATAGTTGACTAACGCTAAGCAGGCTATGCTTAAGACCTTCAACAAGTAGAACATTTTCAATGGAGTTTGAAGAATTTGTACCTATTTTACCCACTCCAAGAATTCTACCTTTGTTGTTGTCACCATATGTTACATGCCCGCTTTTCTTTGGAGATATGTGTGTAAAATTTGATGCATCTCCAGTCATATGTTTTGAGCATCCGCTATCTATGTACCACTTCTTTCTCAAAGATACCTGCATAATCAAGTTTTTGACTTAGGTACCCAAATTTTATTGGGTCCTTGCATGTTAGTATTAACTGAGGATCCTTTTGGGACCCATATCATTTTAATATTACTGTAATTTTTCTTGAAGTAGCAAGTTGATATGCCATGTCCTCTTCTTCCACAGTAAAAACAAGTGATAGAATTAGAATTACATTTTTGTGTGGAAGTGGAAAAGTTTTTATGAACCTTTTGTAGTTTTTCAGATTTATACCCTAGTCCATTTTTATTAGACACATATCTTTGTTTACTTAATATAACATCTAAATTATTTCTACTATATGAAAATTTTGCAAGTGAATTTTTTAACTCTTTAATTTCTTTTACATATTTATCACAACAACTACAAGAATCTGTTATTTTCTTGTCATTTATAGTGGAGATATTAACTTTTTCATTTGTTTTAGAGATTGAAACTTCATTTCTAAGAAGATCTAATTCTTTGTTTAATTTTGAAATTTCATTTTCTAAATTTGAAATTGTTTTCTTTGATGATGAAACTAATTTTGCAAGTTTAATTGATTCTTTATGCAAATCAGCAAATGCATCTTGCAATTCATCAAAAGAAATAGATAAGTTGTTTGAAGATGTTACCTCTTCATCACTTTCGTAACTTTTTGCCATAAGGCAAAGATTTATCTCTTCATTTTCAGAATCATCAGAGGATTCCAAATCATTTTCATCCCATGTGATGTATGCTTTCTTTAGTTTCTTCTCACTATGATTTTTCTTTTCAGATTTTTCCACCTTTTTCTTGAAGATGGGACAATCAACCCTCAGATGTCCAGGTTGATTGCATTCAAAGCATTTTAGAGTAGAGGATGAATTTTCTGTCCTTCTCTTTGATTTAAAATTTGGTCGCCTCTGATTTCCTCTTACTTTAAGAAATTTGTTGAACCTTTTTACAAAGAAACTTAGATCATCATCATCATCTGCATCATTATCCTGATCACTTTCTTCTTGAATTGAGGATGATGCTTTAAGAGCAATTCCTTTCTTTTTCTTGTCATTTTCTTCATTTTGGTGCAATCTCAATAGTTCCATCTCGTGTTCCTGCAACTTACCAAATAAAGTGGCAAGAGACATGTTAGACAAATCTCTTGATTCAGAAATAGCCGTTACTTTGGGTTGCCATTCTCTACTTAAACATCTTAGCACCTTGTTTATAAGATCTTCATTTTGAAATTCTTTGCCTAAGGCTGCTAGATGATTTACTATATGTGTAAATCTCTTTTGCATACTCTGAATATTTTCATTTGTATTCATTCTAAATAATTCATACTCATGAGTTAGTGCATTTATCCTAGATCTTTTAACATCTGTAGTTCCTTCATGTGTTAATCGAAGAGTGTCCCACATTTCCTTAGCACTCTTGCAATTTGAAACTCTGAAATATTCATCCATTCCTAGGGCAGATGTTATTATGTTTTTGGCTTTTAGGTTGTATTGTACTCGTTTTCTATCCTCTTCAGACCATCTATCTCTAGGTTTTTCTATGGTTATGCTTTCACTTGATGAACTACCATCTATTGAAACTCTTTCTACTGTGGTGGGTATATAAGGCCCTATTTCAATGGCTTCCCAGATATTTAGATCTATTGCCTCGATAAAAATTTGCATTCGGGTTTTCCAGTAGTGGTAACCCTCTCCATTAAAGATTGGAGGTCTATTGATAGAATTCCCTTCTGGAAATAAGGAATTTGCTGAGGCCATCTTTTTCTTGAAGCTTCTAAACTTTGTACAAGAATGAAGCTCTGATACCACTTGTTAGACAAGTGGCCTCAGATATCTTAAGAAGGGGGGGTTGAATTAAGATATTCCAAACTTTTCTCCTAATTAAAAATCTATCTTACTTTTTACTTAAGTTATGAATTCCCTTAATGACAATCTTCTTAAATATTAATTCAAATGAAGCAACTTGAATTATGAATATAAAGCAATAATAAATAAAGGAGATTAAGGGAAGAGAAAATGCAAACTCAGTTTTATACTGGTTCGGCCACACCCTTGTGCCTACGTCCAGTCCCCAAGCAACCCGCTTGAGAGTTCCACTAACTTGTAAATTCCTTTTACAAGTTCTAAACACACAAGGACAACCCTTCCTTTGTGTTTAGAGATTCTTTACAACAAGAGACTCACAATCTCTTAATCCCTTAGAGAATGAGAAGAAGAAGAGGAACAAATCTCTCTTGAAAGAGATGGATTTTACAGATTGAGCACTCAATTAATTCCTTAATGAATTGCAATTGAATTGGCCAAGGAATTCTTTAAGAGGATAAAATGAAATTGCTTTTTGAGAGGATAAACACTTTGTTGTTCTGAAAATCTCTAAGCAATTTCGTGTTTAAGTCACATATATATAGACCATTGGTGGTCATGAGTAAAGCCTTTGAAAAGTTGTGACTCTTGAAATTATTTTTCTGAAATTCCTGTCTGGTAATCGATTACAGTAATTGTGTAATCGATTACAGCTTTTAAAATTTGAATTAAAACGTTTACTAACTGCTGGTAATCGATTACCAAAATTGTGTAATCGATTACACAGTCTAAAATTTCGAATTCAAATTTTTATAGCTGTTATAAAATGTATTTGGCCACTGGTAATCGATTACATCCTCTGGTAATCGATTACCAGAGAGAAAAACCTTTGAAAAACACTTTTTATTTTAAATCACTTGGCCAAACCTTTGCTAATTCAATTAGGAATTCCCTTCCTAATATTCTAGTGATCATCTTGATGTTGTGCCTTGTAATCTTGAAGTATTGTCTTGAATTTTAATCTTGAAAAGCCCCTTTGCATCAATTGCAACACATCATCATGATCATCATCAAAACATCAAAGCCAATTGCATCTACACCTCCCGGGTATGGCTACCACCAAATGATTCTCCAATAATGAAGGCCATAATTCGGAGTATGCCATGGGAATAGGAGAGAAGTTATCTTTCGGGAGTGGGCTCTGTGCATTATTATAGCTCGTGCCGGGGGCCTTATTGTTGACTGGTCAGGGCGTGGCTGGAGCTGTGCGTTGGGCCGGCGTTCTCTCTGCCGCGGGCGGTCCTTTTACTTGAGTTGGGAGGGAACTCCTGGCTCGGATTGAAAAATTTGGGGGATTGGGCTGGTAGGGTGCTTTCATCCACGTCGGGGCGGTGGTGACCGCGTGGGCGTCTCCTTCCTTTTTCCTCGCGCCCACTACTGGGGCTCTTCTGTTGTTGTTGGGGACCACATTGGAAGCATATTCGAACTTGCCTTTTCGTAGTCCGGATTCAATCCTTTCTCCGGCGAAGACGAGATCCGCAAAGTTAGCTGGCATGTAGCCTATCAGCTTTTCATAGTAGAACGTGGGTAACGTATCTACCATAATTGTGATCATCTCCCTCTCCGTCATGGGCGGTACGACTTGGGCTGCGAGATCTCTCCATCTTTGGGCATATTCCTTAATGGACTCATGCTCTCGCTTAGTCATACTCTGAAGCTGGTTCCGATCGGGAGCCATGTCCGTATTGTACTGGTACTGCCTAATGAAGGCAGTTGCCAAGTCCTTCCATGATCGGATCTGGGAAGCTTCCAGATTGGTATACCATGCTACAGCTGCTCCGGCCAAGCTGTCTTGAAAGAAATGGACCAACAACTTTTCGTCCGCGAAATACGCCCCCATCTTTCTGCAATACATCCGGAGATGCCCTTTTGGACATGTCGTCCCTTTGTACTTATCAAAGTCTGGTACTTTGAACTTGGGAGGGATGACGATGTTGGGCACAAGACATAACTCCGCTAAATCCGAGAATGGGTAATTGCCGAGGCCCTCGACTGCTTTTAACCTATCTTCAAGCGCCTCAATCTTTCCCTTATCTTCTGCGAAGGGAACAGATTCTTTTACAGGTGTGGGTGAAGCCGGGATATGGCGGACTATGTTCGGTTGGGGTAGTTCATGGGGGGACGGATCTTTGAGATGGAGCAGGGGACCGAGATGGGTATCTCCTTCCTCATCGTCTTGCCCGGGATAGTCGTCATAAGGTGGGAGTTGCCCCTCGAAAGTAGGGGCTTGGCTTAAATCTTCCGGGGTGGCATGGGGAGTGAAGTCCGGAGGAAATCCATAGGGGTAAGCTTGCGGACTATACCTTCGACCAAACACTGCCGTGTTTCTGTCTCGGCCCGGATTTAAGGCGGGCTGCAGCACCGGCTCCGCTTCCCTAACTGTACTGGAGGCGGTTGCCGTGGCTTTATCCTCTATAGTTTTCTGGAGTTTTAACATGACCTACGAGATGGAAGCCATTTGATCTTTTAAGGCTGATAGATCGGCCTTCATCTGTTCCTGCACGCCTTCTTCATTATCCATTTTTCTAGATCGAGTGTTATAGGGGTGCCTTTGTGCTTTCTTAGTTATGATGAAATTCCTAAAGAAATAAACAACGGTGAGTATGCCACCAAAACATGAATATGCAAATGAATGATCGGAGCACTTGGATCCACCCCAAGGTTTTTTAGATAACGTGATAAGTTCAGAACTTCTCATTTTATAAAAAGAACAAAGCTTTCATCTAGCCAAGATTATACAAAGGTGTTACAAGAGAACCTAACGGTTTCTAATTATATGGGCCATCAAATCTATCATGTGTTGACAGTAATTGATTAGCCCATGAATCTCCTCGGGAGCCGTACACACTTCGGCCATGGCTTTTGCTTTGGCTAATAGACGCGGGAGGTCTTGACTTCCATTCAAGGTCAAGGCGAACCTATCCATCCACATAGTCGCTTCTTGATGCAATGCATCAATCACCCTCCCTCTAGCTTTTTTTTTTCGGCGTACACTTGTGCAAACTCCTCCGCTAGCTTTTGTTCATGGGTCACAGACTGGTTCAACTCTTCCTTGTATTGCCCTATGATAGCTAGCATGCTTTGTTCCGTGGCTTCCAAGTGTTGGGCCAAACTCCTCTTGGACCTTGCGCAAGCAGCTAACTCTTCTTTTAAGATCATGCCATGCATCCGTGACCGGTCTCTTTCCTCTCTTCGGAGCTTGAGCTCATTGTTGCTACCCCATAATGCTCCTCGGAATTTCTCTCGGCCATATTCCTCCTTGCGGGCCCTTTTGGTTTCTTGTTCAAGGGCTCTTGCAGTGGCCGCGTTTTCCTCTTGAAACTCGGTGCACTCTTTTCGGATGTGTGTAGCGGCTGATTTGAACTTCTCCTTGGCGAGTCTTGCCTTCCCTAGCTCTAATTTTAGAGCTCGGACTTCTTCATCTTCCTCCGGAGCTTCGAAGTTGTCCTCATTGATAACTTTCAACTTGGAGAGCCAATCTAACCCTCGCGTGTGAACTCTTAGCCATCCATGATAACCTCCAATGACGCCATTTCGGATGCCTCTAAGATCCTTGTCTTTCCTCAAAGGACTTCTCCACGCCTTATGGACTCTTTGTATCACCTCGTGACTTTGCGCGCCTAGATCCCTCACAAGGAAAGGCGAGAGACTTTCTTCTGTTGGCGCTCCCCTCATGGGGTACCCTAGCTGTCTTATGGCGAGTGCAGGATTATAATTAATACAACCCCTAGTCCCTATCAATGGAACATTAGGGTAGTCCCCACACGAGAAAAGAACACCTTCCTTGCCTTCCTTCCAACGAGGAAACCAATTGATTGCGTTGCCTCCTATCCCAGCCAAATGTTGGTCCCAATCGACTCTTCCTTTTTCAGCGCATGAGCGATAACTTTGAAGCGGACACGGGTGTCTTGTGTCTTGTTGGAATAGGTGTGAAACCAACCACACACAGAGAGCGGGTAAACAACAGACAATCCGTGCATTGTTTTTCTCACACCTCCGGTCAAAGGTGTCAAACAAATCTGCCAAGATAGCCACCACTGGACTCTCCTTGCTATGTTGATATGCGAGGAAAGCATCAATGGCGGCTAAGTCCACCAAACCGTCAACGTTCGGAAAGAGGACAACCCCAAAAATCAACAAAGCTAATATATCCGCAAATGGGCCCCATTTTCTTGGCTCGCCATATCCCTTGCCTTGCCTTCCAAGTATTTCCGAGGCAGGCCCAATACGCCGTTCCGAGTTTGCTTCATGCGATCCATTTCTTTTGCCGAATCTCCAACCACAGCTGCAATCTTGCTCAAGGAGGGAAGAAACTCGGAGAAAAGATACGATTTTCTCCCCCCAAGAGGGCATCCTAATATTTCCTCAAACTCTTCAATAGACGGTACCATTTGGAAGTCCCCAAACGTGAAACACCTCAACGGCTGGTCATAGTATTGGGCGAGGGATACGACAGCTTCCGTAAATACCTCCGTTGCGGTCAAATCTAGAATCTTCCCGTACACTTTGCGGAAGGCTTGCCTTTGGAGAGGTCCCATTAATCGTCCCAATTCCTTGAGGCTGGTGATATCTAGACTTTTAACCTTGACTTGATAAAACCTTTTGCCGTTTTGATTTGTCCCCATCATTTACCTAAAAAAGGGGTGGATCAAGACTCCGACATGAATGATGCAATGCGTATGCATGAAACAGAAAGAAAACAACACAAATGGGTAATTCACACATACGAGACCGCAGAGATCCAATTTTAATGCTACGTTTAGGGCATGATGGCGCCTCAACGTAGTATCAAAAAGGTTACGCATTACTCTGAAGAAACCAAACATCACTAGCAAAACTATAAACAGGTGCTATTTATCAAAAGATGCATGAGAACAAATGGCACGAAGAGTGTTTGCTCTTTGCCCCTATTTGGGAACCTATAGGACAATATCTAGGGGTCTCTAATAACTACTCCCCAACAATTCATAACTCACACGGTTGTTTTCTAGAGGTATCATCACTCAAGATAATAATATTGTGGCGGTATGGAATACCAGCGACAACACATTATAAAGAGAGAAAGCTCTAGATGAGGTTTCACTATTATCAAGCAAGTTGGAGACCTAGCATGATGATAGATTCACCTCCACTCCTTAAACTCCCATGAACCCGGGTGTAGGGCCCCTTTTTTACTCAAACCCATGGGTGCTTAGAATGCAGTGTAAAGAATGCGAAATAGACAACAGTTATCTACATTTTATACAGTTCAACAAATGCACACACGAAGTTTCACAAATCCACAATTCCTTAAAATAGGCCTAACTCACAAAAAAAGTCCCCAGTGGAGTCGCCAACTGTCGCAACGTGCCTTTTTGCGGGCAAGCGAGGCGAGGCTCAAGGGTGCGCTTTCCAAAGGAGGAAAGATGCGCGGAGTCGCCACCAACGTTTATTTGTGGAAAACTTCGGGAAAACCGAAGGAAACCGGTCAAAATGAAAATTCTAAGTTCGGGAGTTGTATTTACGTTTGAGGAAGGTATTAGCACCTCTCACGTTTGTCTCAAAGGACAACAACCTATTTTTTAGAATTGTGGAAATTGTATTGCCTTAACTTTTATTTCTTTTTATTTTTTGAGGTCGACAAAAGCGGGGCTTTTGCTCCTACGTACCCTCCTTTGGAGAGGAAATCAGACCTACGTAGTTCTTTTCTTAAGAGTGAATCAAGCGATTCTTTTTACTTGAATTTGTGATCATTTTTAAGGCGTTGGACCTTAAAAATGATCCTTTTTACTTGGTAAGAAACTGAAATGATAAACTTTCAAACCCTATTTTTTGTGGACGAGCATGACTAGGCGAGTTGATTTTAGCCTTAGTTTCACTTTAGTTATTAGTCAATCCAATTAAGAATGAGAAATCCCAAAGAGAAAACGTCCGATTGATTTTTTCACTTCATTTTACTAAAAGATATTTTTTATCATTATATTATTATTTTACCTCTTTTTTTATTTCCAACGTGGTTACGGCACGACCGAACGATCGGAATTCATTTTAACCGAAATTAACGGATGATACAATTCAAATGATCGGTGGAAATTTATTTTATTTTTTGATTAGGCGAGAAATGACTTAAATAAATAACAGAAGCACGTCAAAAGGGGGTATAGAAAGCGAATGAAAACGAGAATAAAAATACATGAAACAAAATGTGGACCACCACGGGTACATAGAATGAATTGAAAAGCTCAATTTGGGGTACTTACCAGTTGAAGACTGAAGAAAACGAAGAACGAACGATGAATGTCGAAGAACGGTTGAAAATCTTCGCGTAATTACTCATGGAAACGTTATGGAAGCGCCTCGGCTTGGATTTTCTTCACGGAAATAATTTTCCTCAGCAATTTCGAGAGAATAAGAAGTGCCAAGAAGGCTGAACCCCTTTTCCCTTCATTCCTCCCCCTATTTATAGCATAATAGGGGAGGAGCTTGCCACCCAGCTCGCCCAGGCGAGCAAGGTTGCTTCCTCCAGTAGCAACAGCCTTTTGGAGGAAGAATCTGGAAGGCCCAAGTGGGCCTGATTGCTATTTGTACCCCCCTTTTTACTAAATGCACCCCCTTTACCTTTTTTGGTAATTCTTTTTCCGTAACGTTACGAAACTTTACGAGTTTCATAAAGATACTTATTTTCCTTCCGCAAGGTTACGAATCCTTATGGATTATGTATTTACTCTTTTTTTAGCTTTCGAAGAAGTTACGAAAACTCACGGATTGCGAAAAACACCTCCTTTCGATTTCCGTCACATTACGGAATTTCACGGATCGCATAAGCCTAATCCCTTTTGATTTCTGGCATGTATCGGGACTTCACATATTGTGCAACAAAGGGTGCCAAGTATCTCAAAGCGGCCAATCAAAGGTTGCACATCATCAAATAATAATCCCCGGACGAAATTAGGGTATGACACCAATACTTCAACAACATTTCATAGGGATGAAAGACTCGGGAATGCTATGCATGGAAAATGTAATTATGAAATTGAGATGCTCGAAGAAACATCTTTTCTTAGTTAACCATGCATTAGGTACCATGTTCGATCATTTTGTTTTTAAGTGAAATGGGTTTATGATCCCAACATGGTTGGCTCATGGTACCGAACATATGCAACTAAGAATGCAGCGTGAATTTTCATGCTTCCTTTTTTTTTGTTTTTGTTTTGCAGAGGAAAGCACAAGGATCAGACATGAGCAAACATGAAAACAAAAGGTATGCAATTTGTAGATCATAAAGGACAGTTGAACGCATATGCATGATGATGCAATGACTCATGCAAAATGTGTGGCTGGAATATGATAACGGACAAATGTAGGAATGATATGTTCATTATGATGCCATGAAGAGACGCTTATGCGATGCATGATATGAATGCATTTACGGACACAAGAGCCCGGGAAATTATCCCTTCTTACTTGCACACTTGGGGGTGCAGTGCCCCATGTGTACTGTCATACCCTAATTTCGTCCGGGGACCTTTGCTTGGTGGCATGCAACTTGTGTTTGGTCATTTTGAGGTGCTTGGCACCCATCATTAGGCAATTTGTGAAATTCCGTGACGTGCCGGAAATCAAAAGAAAATATTGATGCACAATCCGTAAGGTTCCGTGACACACCGGAAATCAAAAGGAAGCATCGTTGCACAAATAGTGAGGTTTCGTAACATTCCGTAAGTCAAAAAGGGGATGATTATGTAATCCGCAAGGTTCCGTAACATTACGGAAAGAAAACAAGTATCGTTACGAAATTCGTAAGTTTCCGTAACTTTACGATAAAAGAATAACCAAAAAAGGGCAAGGGGTGTATTTAGTAAAAATGGGGGTGCAAATAGCAACCAGGCCCACTTGGACCCTCCAGAAGGCTGTTGCTTCTGGAGGAAGCAACCTTGCTCGCCTGGGCGAGCTGGGTGGCAAGCTTCTCCCCCAATTTTCTATCAATAGGAGGAGAAGTGAAGTAGAAAAGGGTTCAGCCCCTTAGGCACTTCTCTCTCTCTCGAAATTGCTGAGGAAAATTAGTTCCGTGAAGAAAATCCAAGCCGAGGCGCTTCCGTAACGTTTCCGTAACGTTTCCGTGAGTAATTACGCGAAGATTCTCGACCGTTCTTCAAGATTCATCGTTCGTTCTTCGTTTTCTTCAGTCTTCAATGGGTAAGTACCTCAAACCGAGCTTTTCAATTCATTCTATGTACCCGTGGTGGTCCACATTTTGTTTCATGTATTTTTATTCTCGTTTCCATTTACTTTTTATACCCCCTTTTGACGTGCTTAAGCCATTTATTTAAGTCATTTCTCGCTTAATCTAAAAATAAAATAAATTTCCACCGATCGTTTGAATTGTATCATCCGTTGATTTCGGTTAAAATGAATTCTGACTGTTTGGTCATGCCGTAACCACATTGGAAATAAAAAAAGAGGTAAAATAATAATATAATAATAAAAAATGACTTTTAGTAAAATAAAGCGAAAAATCAATCGGACGATTTCTCTTTGGGATTTCTCATTCTTAATTGAATTGACTAATAACTAAAGTGAAACTAAGGCTAAAATCAACTCGCCTAGTCAAGCTCGTCCACAAAAATAGGTTTTTTTGAAAGTTCATCATTTCAGTTCCTTACTAAGTAAAATGGATCATTTTTAAAGGTCCAACGCCTTTAAATGATCACTCTTCAAGTAAAAAGAATCGCTTGATTCACGCTTAAGGAAGAACTACGTAGGTCTGATTTCCTCTTTGATGGAGGGTACGTAGGAGCAAAAGCCCCGCTTTTGTCGACCTCAAAAAATAAAAAGAGATAAAAGTTAAGGTAACACAATTTCCACAATTCTAAAAAATAGGTTGTTGTCCTTCAAGACAAACGTAAGAGGTGCTAATACCTTCCTCGAGCGTAAATACAACTCCCGAACTTAGAATTTTTATTTTTGACCGGTTTCCTTCGGTTTTCCCGACGTTTTCCACCAATAAACGTTGGTGGCGACTCCGCGCATCTTTCGTCCTTTGGGAAGCGCACCCGTGAGCCTCGCCCGTGAAGGGCACATTGCGACATGTACAATTAAGAAGGTGATATGGACCTTCCAACCTCCCGTGACAAAAGACGAGACCAACATAATGCAGACGCGCAAAAGCATAACACGGGGATGTACACAACATGACAATATCCACAAATAATCATACAACAAAGGCATACATAACATTTAGGTTATATGCATGGCAGTCTTTAAAAAGGCACACTGCGTGTTTGCTTCGTGCCCCTATTTTAGGGACCTATAGGATAATATCTAGGGGTCTCTAATAACTACTACCAACGATCCATATCTCACATGGCTGTTTTCTAGAGGTATCATCACTCAAGATAATAATATTGCAGCGGTATGGAATACCAGCGACAACACATTATAAAGAGAGAAAGCTCTAGACGAGGTTTCACTATTATCAAGCAAGTCGAAGACCTAGCATGACCATAGATTCACCTCCACTCCTTAGATTTCCATGAACCCGGGTATAGGGCCCCTTTTTACTCAAACCCGTGGGTGCTTAGAATGCAGTGTAAAAATGTGGAACAAATAGCATTAATTATATTTACACAGTTCAAGAAAAAATGCACACACAAAGTTTCACAATTCTACACTTTCCTAAAATAGGCCTAACTCACAAAAACTGTCCCCAGCGGAGTCGCCAACTGTCGCAACCTACCCTTTTGCAGGCGAGCGAGGCGAGGCTCACGGGAGCGTCTTCCAAAGCAGGAAAATGCACGAAGTCGCCACCAACATTTATTTGTGGAAAGCGTCGGAAAAACCGAAGGAAACCGGTCATAAAGAATATTCCAGATTCGGGAGTGTCATACCCTAATTTGGTCCGGGGATTATTGTTTGATAGCATGCAACCTTTGATTGACCGCTTCGAGGTACTTGGCACCCTTTGTTGCACAATATGTGAAGTTCGGAGACGTGCTGGAAATCAAAAGGAAGCATTGTTACGCAATCCGTGAAAATTCAGTAACGTGCCAGAAATCAAAAGGAAGTATTGTTACGCAATCTGTGAGTTTCCGTAACTTTTCGAAAGCTAAAAAAAGGAGTAATTACATGATCCGTAAGGTTCCGTAACCTTACGAAAAGAAAACAAGTATCGTTATGAAATTCGTAAAGTTTCATAACGTTACGGAAAAAGAATCACCAAACAAAGCAAATGGGGTGTATTTCGTAAAGAAAGGGGGTGCAAATAGCAACCAGGCCCACTAGGGCCTTCCAGATTCTTCCTCTAGAAGGCAGTTGCTTCTGGAGGAAGCAACCTGGCACGCCTGGGCGAGCTGGGTGGCAGGCTCCTCCCCTATTTTGCTATAAATAGAGGGAGGAGTAAAGAAGGAAGAGGTTCAGCCTTCTTGGCACTTCGTATTCTCTTGAAATTACTGAGGAAAATTATTTCCATGAAGAAAATCCAAGCCGAGGCACTTCCGTAACGTTTCCGTGGGTGATTTCGCGAAAATTTTCAACCGTTCTTCGTCATTCATCATCTGTTCTTCATTGTTCTTCGGTCTTCAACCGGTAAGTACCCGAAATCGAACTTTTCAATTCATTCTATGTACCCGTGGTGGTCCCCATTTGTTTCATGTACTTTTATTCTCGTTTCATTTACTTTCCGTACCCCTTTTTGACGTGCTTCAGTCATTTACTTAACTCATTTTCTCGCCTAATCAAAAAAATAAAATAAATTTCCACCGATCGTTTGATTTGTAATATCCGTTAATTTCTGTTAAAATGAAATCCGACCGTTCGGTCGTGCCATAACCACGTTGGAAACCAAAAAGTGGTAAAATAATAATATAATAATAAAAAAATATCTTTTAGTAAAATAAAGCAAAAAAAATCAATTGGACGTTTCTCTTTGGGATTTCTCTTTCTTAATCGAATTGACTAATAACTAAAGTGAAACTAAGCCTAAAATCAACTCGCAAAGTCAAGCTCGTCCGCGAAAAATCACTAAAAAAGGATTTTAAGGTTCAATATCTCAGTTTTTCTCACCAAGTAAAAATGGATCATTTTTAAGGTCCAACGCCTTAAAATGACCCCCTTCCAAGTAAAAAGAATCGCTTGATTCACCCTTAAAAAGAACTACGTAGGTCTGATTTCCTCTTCGATGGAGGGTACGTAGGAGCAAGAACCCCGCTTTTGTCGACCTCAAAATAAAAAAGAAATAAAAGTTAGGATAACACAATTTCACACAATTCTAGAAATAAGGTTGTTGTCCTTTGAGACAAACGTGAGAGGTGCTAATACCTTCCTCAAACGTAAATACAACTCCCGAACTTGGAATATTCTTTATGACCGGTTTCCTTCGGTTTTTCCGACGTTTTCCACAAATAAACGTTGGTGGTGACTCCGCGCATTTTCCTCCTTTGGAAAGCGCACCCGTGAGCCTCGCCTTGCCCGCCCGCAAAAGGGTAGGTTGCGACAATTGGCGACACCACTGGGGACTGTTTTTGTGAGTTAGGCCTATTTTAGGGAATGGTGGAATTGAGAAAATTTGTGTGTGCATTTTTGTTGAACTATGTAAATATAATAAATGTTGTCTTTTCCACATTTTTACACTAAATTCTAAGCACCCACAGGTTTGAGTAAAAAAGGGCCCTATACCCGGGTCCATGGGAATTTAAGGAGTGGAGGTGAATCTGTCTCCGACTTGCTTGATAATAGTGTAACCTCGTCTAGAGCTTTCTCTCTTTATAATGTGTTGTCGCTAGTATTCCATACTGCCGCAATATTATTATCTTGAGTGATGATACCTCTAGAAAACAGCCATGTGAGTTATGAATCGTTGGAAGTAGTTATTAGAGACCCCTAGATATTATCCTATAGGTCCCCAAATAGGGGCATGGAGCAAACATGCTCCGTGCCATTTGTTCTCATGCATTCTTCTGCGAATAGCACATAAATTATAGTTTTGCTGTGTAGCTAGTGATATTTTGTCTCTTTAGAGTAGTGCGTCACTTTTTAATGCATACGTTGGGGTGCCGCAATACCTAGAACGTAGTATTAAAAAGATGGATCTTTTTCGGTCTCGTATATGTAAATTACCACTTGTTTTTCTTTTCGTTTCATGAATGCGCATTGCATCATTCATATCGGAGCCTTGATTCACCCCTTTTTAGGTAAATGATGGGGACAAATCAAAATGGAAAAAGATTCTATCAAGTCAAGATCAAGGGCCTAGATGTCACCAGCCTTAGGGAGTTGGGACGGTTGATGGGACCCCTCCAAAGGCAAGCCTTCCGCAAAATGTACGGAAAGATTTTAGATTTAACCACAATGGAGGTATTTACGGAAGCCATTGTGTCCCTCACCCAATACTATGACCAGCCGTTGAGATGCTTCACGTTTGGGGACTTCCAAATAGTACCGACTGTTGAAGAATTTGAGGAGATTTTAGAATGCCCTCTTGGGGGAAGAAAACCGTATCTTTTCTCCGGATTTCTTCCCTCCTTGAGCAAGATTGCAGCTGTGGTCGGAGATTTGGCGAGAGAGTTGGATCGTATGAAGCAAACTCAAAACGGCGTAGTGGGCCTACCGCGGAAATACCTGGAAGGCAAGGCAAGGGATATGGCGAGTCAAGAAGAGTGGGTCCCGTTTGCAGATATACTAGCTTTGCTGATCTTTAGGGTTGTCCTCTTTCCAAACGTGGACGGTTTGGTGGACCTAACCGCAATTGATGCTTTCCTTGCATATCACCATAGAAAGGAGAGCCCGGTGGTAGCTATCTTGGCGGACTTATTTGATACATTTGACCGAAGGTGTGAGAAGAACAGCGCACGGATTGTCTGCTGCTTACCCGCTCTTTGTGTGTGGTTGGTTTCGCACCTATTCCAACAAGACATAAGACACTCGTGGCCGCTTCAAAGTTATCGCTTGTGTGTCGAAAAGAAAAGACTCGATTGGGACCAATACTTGGTTGGGATAGGAGGCAGCACAATCAACTGGTTTCCACGAGGGAAGGAAGGAAATGAGGGAGTTCTTTTCTCATGTGGGGACTACCCAAATGTTCCGTTGATAGGGACGAGGGGTTGTATTAACTATAATCCTGCACTTGCCATAAGACAGCTAGGGTACCCCATGAGGGGAGCACCAACGGAAGAGAGCCTCTCGCCTTTCCTTGTGAGAGATTTCGGCACGCAAAGTCTCAAGGTTGTACAAAGAGTCCACAAGGCGTGGAAAAGTCCGTTGAGGAAAGATAAAGAACTTAGGGGCATCCGTAATGGCATCATCGGTGGTTATCATGAATGGCTAAGAGTTCATACACGAGGGTTAGATTGGCTCTCCAAGTTGAAAATTATCAACGAGGAGAACTTCGAAGCTCCGGAAGAGAATGAAGAAGTCCAAGCTCTAAAATTAGAGCTAGGAAAGGCAAGACTCGCCAAAGAAAAATTCAAGTCAGCCACTGCAAACACCCGGAAAGAGTGTGCCGAGTTACGAGAGGAAAACGCGGCTACTGCAAGAGCCCTTGAACAAGAAACCAAGAGGGCCTGCAAGGAAGAGCATGGCCGAGATAAATTCCGAGGAGCTTTGTGGGGCAGCAACAATGAGCTCAATCTCCAGAGAGAGGAAAGAGACCAGTCACGAGTACATGGCATGATCTTAAAGGAAGAGTTAACTGCTTGCTCAAGATCCAAGAGGAGTTTGGCTCAACACTTAGAAGCCACGGAGCGAAGCATGCTAGCTATCATAGGGCAGTACAAGGAAGAGTTAAACCAGTCTTTGACCCATGAACAAAAACTAGTAGAGGATTTCCCACAAGCGTACGCCGAAAAGGAAGCAAGAGGGAAAGTGATTGATGCATTGCATCAAGAAGCGACCATGTGGATGGATAGGTTCGCCTTGACCTTAAATGGAAGTCAAGACCTCCTGCGACTACTAGCCAAAGCAAAGGCCATCGCCGAAGTGTGTTTAGCCCCAGAGGAAATTCACGGGCTAATCAATAACTGCCTACACATGATAGATTTGATGGCCCATATAATTAGAAACCGTTAGGTTCTGTTGTAACACCTTTGTACGATCATGGCTAGATAAAAGCTTAGTTCCTTTTTATAAAAAGAATTTCTGAAACTTATCACGTTATCTAAAAAGGGCCTTGAGGTGGATCCAAGTGCTCTAATCATTCATTAGCATATTCATGTTTTGGTGGCATACTCACCACTGTTTTTTTCTTTAGGGAACTCACCATAACTAAAAAGGCGCAAAGGCACCCCTACAACACTCGATCCAGAAGGATGGATAACGAAGAGGGAGTGCAAGAACAGATGAAGGCCGACCTATCGGCCTTAAAAGATTAAATGGCTTCTATCATGAGGGCCATGCTAAAGCTTCAAAAAACTATAGAAGATAATGCTACGGCGGCCGCTTCCAATACAGCTAGGGAAGCGGAACCGGTGATACAGCCCGCAATAAACTTGGGCCGAGACAGAAACACGACGGTTTTCGGTCGGAGGTATAGTCCTCAAGCCTACCCTTATGGTTTGCCTCCGGACTTCACTCCCCGTACCGCTCCAGACGATTTGAGCCAAGCCCCTACCTTCGAGGGGCAACTCCCTCCTCATGCCGACTATCCTCTGCAAGAAGATGATGAAGGAGATGCCCATTTAGGCCCTCTACTTCCCCTCAAGGATCCGGCCCCCTATGAGTTGCCCTAACCAAACATAGTCTGCCACGTCCCGTCTCCACCCGCACCCGTTAAAGAATTCGTTCCCTTTGCAAAAGATAAGGGGAAGATTGATTTACTTGAAGAGAGGCTGAGAGCGGTAGAAGGCCTCGGCAACTACCTGTTCTCGGATTTAGCGAATCTGTGTCTAGTACCTGACATCGTCATCCCTCCTAAGTTTAAAATACCAGATTTTGATAAATACAAAGGGAAGACGTGTCCAAAAGGTCATCTTTGGATGTATTGCCGAAGGATGGGGGCATATTCTACGGACAAAAAGCTGTTGACGCACTTCTTTCAAGACAGCTTAGCCGGAGCAGCAGTGGCGTGGTATACCAATCTGGAAGCTTCTCAGATCCGGTCATGGAAAGACTTGGAAACTGCCTTCATTAGGCAGTACCAATACAACACGGATATGGCTCCTGATCGGAACCAACTTCAGAGCATGACCAAGCGAGAACATGAGTCCATTAAAGAATATGCTCAAAGGTGGAGAGACCTAGCAGCCCAAGTCATCCCGCCCATGACTGAGAGGGAGATGATCACGATTATGGTAGATACGTTGCCTATGTTCTACTACGAGAAGCTTATAGGATATATGCCAGCTAACTTTGCAGACCTCATCTTCGCCAAAGAAAGAATCGAGTCCGGACTGAGAAAAGGCAAGTTTGAGTATGACTCCAACGTTGCCCCCAACAACAATAGAAGAGCCCCAGTGGTGGGCACACGAAAAATGGAAGGAGATACCCACACGGTCACCACCGCCCCAACATGGATGAAAGCACCCCAAAATGCCCAAAACTCATACCAGCAAACCATCCGAACTTTTCAATCCGAGCTGGAAGTTCCCTCCCAACTCAAGTGGAAGGGCCTCCCGCAACAGAAAAAACGCCTGCCCAACACACAACTCCAGCCACTCCCCGGCCAACCAATAATACAACTCTTGGCGCGAGCTATAACAATGCACGACGCCCCCTGAAAGACGAGTTCTCTCCTATTCCCATGGCATATTCCGAGTTGTGGCCCTCATTATTGGAAAATCATTTGGTGGTGGCCATACCCGGGAAGGTCTTCCAGCCACCATACCCCAAGTGGTACAACTCGAATGCCAAGTGCGCATACCATAGTGGAGCCCCCGGACACAACATTGACTCTTGCCTGCCATTCAAGTATAAGGTGCAACACCTAATAAATGCCGGCTGGCTATCATTCCAAGAGGAGGGCCCCAACGTTAAAACCAATCCACTAATTTTAGTGGAGAATGGCCAAGGCGCTGCCAAGACGTTCAAAGGCATGGGTGGAGCATTGACATTACCTGTGAATGCCTGACACTTGTGGCATTTTCTCACATGGATATAACATTCGTTTTCCATGGTGAGCCAGTAATACCCTACCCTCAGGATCTTTCGGGCCATAGCATGCCTACTGGGGTGTGTTCCAAAGGAACCCTCGTGAACTTCTGCTAGCATTTGCTTAGCCTCCCTGGCATCCACACATCGGAGCAAAACCATGCCATGGTTCCTCTTGTATAGAATGCTTCCACTCAGGAAGAAACCAGCTACTAACCTTCTCAATGTTCTCTTGTCATTGCCAAAATCCCCCTGCGGGTACTCCTTGTTTTTGATGTATTGCTTGATGTTGAAGTACCAAGGTTTACCATCTTACTCTTCTTCTATTACGCAGCAATGTGCAGGCTTGCCATGACATATGAACTCGATGTATGGCAAGTCCCTATGCGGGGTCAGCTGAAACATGGATGCTAGAGTGGCAAGCGCATCGGCCATTTAATTCTCCTCCCAAGGAATATGGTGGAAGGATATGTCATCGAAGAACTTTGTCTGTTTCTTGATGTAGGCTTGGTAGGGTATCAACTTATGATCCCTAGTCTCCCATTCTCCTCTCAATCGGTGAATCACCAAGGCTGAGTCTCCGCACACTTTGAGTAGCTTGAGCTTGAAGTCGATTGCTGCTTGGATACCAAGGGCACATGCCTCATACTCGGCCATGCTATTCGGGTAGTCAAAGCCCAACCTAGCTGTGAAGGGTATGCATTAATCATTGGGGGTAAGCAAAACTGCCCTTACTCCATGGCCTAGTGTGTTCGACATGCTGTCGAACCACACTATCCATTTGTCCCTATCTTCATCCTTCACCTCCTCCTCAAACAAGATCATGATGTCCTTATCTGGGAACTTCGGATGAATAGGCTGGTAATCATTGATGGGTTGTTGAGCTAGGTAATATGCCAAGGCACTTCCCTTTATCGCCTTTTGAGTGACATAAACAATGTCGAACTCTGATAGCAGAACCTGCCATCGAGCGATCCGTTCGATGAGAGTGGGCTTTCCAAATATGTACTTGACTGGGTCCATCTTGAATACCAACCAAGTGGTGTAGCTCAGCATGTACTGCCTTAGACGATGGGCTGCCCACACCAAGGCACAACATGTCCTTTCAAGAAAATAGTAGTTCATCTCATAGGCCGCAAATTTTTTGCTTAAGTAGTAGACAACCCATTCCTTCTTCCCGGACTCGTCGTGCTGCCCCATCATGCACCCCATTGACTCATCCAGCACAGTCATGTATAGAATAAGGGGTCTTCCCGGCACGGGTGGCACAAGCACCGAAGGATTCATAAGGCATCGCTTGATCCTTCCAAACACCACTTAGTAGCCTTCGTTCCATTGGACAGACTGGTTCTTGCATAATAGCTTGAAGAGAGGCTCATAAGTAGCGATTAGCTACAATATGAACCTCGCTATATAGTTTAGGTGTCCCAAGAAACCTCAGACTTGCTTCTTGGTGCGTAGCTTGGGCATTTCAAGGATTGCTTTTACTTTGTTCGGGTCCACCTCTATCCCTTTCTAGCTGACGATAAAACTGAGCAATTTCCCGACTTGACCCCAAAAGTACACTTGGCGGGATTCAACCTTAGTTGGTACTTATGCAGCCTTTCGAACAACTTTCACAAGTTGACGAGATGTTCCTCCTCAATTTTAGACTTCGCAATCATATCATCCACGTAGACTTTGATCTCCTTATGCATCATGTCGTGGAATAATGCTACCATAGCCCGTTGGTAGGTTGCCCCAGCGTTCTTGAGCCTAAAGGAAATCACCTTGTAGCAGAACGTTCCCCACAGGGTGACGAATGCCATCTTTTCTATGTCCTCCGACGCCATCTTTATTTGGTTGTAGCCCGAGAACCCGTCCATGAAAGAAAACAAAGCAAAATTGGCTATGTTATCTACACGAACATCGATGTGAGGTAAAGGAAAGTTATCCTTCGAACTGGCTCAGTTTTGATCTCGATAGTCTATACACATTCCTACCTTTCCATCTTTTTTAGGGACTGGCACAATGTTGACAAACCATTCCACGTATCGAGCGACTGCCAAGTGTCGCAACCTACCCTTCGGCGGGAGGGCGACGCGTGACTCGCGGGATGCGTGTTCCACGAAAGGAATACGCGCGGAGTCACCACCAACGTTTATTTGAGGAAAACGTCGGAAAAACCGGAAAAGACGCGATCTACGAACTTTTAAGTGAAAGGTTCGGGAGTTGTATTTACGCACGGGGAAGGTATTAGCACCCCACACGTCCGTCCCAAGGGACGGCAGCCTTTAATCGAATGTGCAAACATGACTTTGATTTTTATGTTCCCTTTTATGTTCTTATATCCTTTATACCCTTTTTATATTTTTCCCTTTTTTGTGGTCGACAAGGGTGTTTCCCTTTGCTCCTACGTATTCCTCAATTTGGGATGAGAAAATCAGACCTACGTAGTTCTTTCGGAACAAAGTGATTGGTTAAGTTGTTTTTGTCCTTTTTGCAAAATATGTTTTTATTGAACAAAAAGGTCATTTAAGGTGTTGGACCATTAAATGATCTTTTGATTTTGAAAGGAGAGAAACGTTAAGGTGTTGGACCATTAACGATCTTTTGGGGTGGTCGACAAAAGCGGGACTTTTGCTCCTACGTATCCTCAAGGAGGAACTCAGACCTACGTAGTTCTTTCGGAACAAAGTGTTTCTTTTTTATTTTAAGAGGTGATCATTTTAAGGCGTTGGACCTTAAAAATGATCGATTTTACTTAGTGAGGAAATGAAACGACAAACTTCAAAAGCCTATTTTTATGGACGAGCTTGACTAGGCGAATTGATCTTAGCCTTTAGTTTCACTTTAGTTATTAATCAATTCGATTAAGAATGAGAAATCCCAAAGAGAAAACGTCCGATTGATTTTCCGCTTTATTTTACCAAAAGATGTTTTTTTTTATTATTTATATTATTTTTTACCTCTTTTTGATTTCCAACGTGGTTACGGCATGACCGAACGGTCGAAATTTATTTTAACCGAAGTTAACGGATAATGCAATTCAAATGTTCGGTGAAAATTTATTTTATTTTTAAGTTAAGCGAGAAATGACTTAAGTAAAATGGCTTAAGCACGTCAACAGGGGGTATAAAGAGTAAACAAAATGAGAATCAAAATGCACGAAACACAATGTGGACCACAACGGGTGCATAGAATGAATCGAAAAGCTTGGTTCGAGGTACTTACCCGTTGAAGATCGAAGAACGATGAAGAACGAATGAAGAACGTCGAAGAACGGTTCAAACCTTTGCGAGATTCCTCACGGAAAACGTTACGGAAACGTTTCGGAAGCGCCTCGGCTTAGATTTTCTTCACGGAAACAATT
Source organism: Glycine soja (assembly GCF_004193775.1). Taxonomy (NCBI): domain Eukaryota; kingdom Viridiplantae; phylum Streptophyta; class Magnoliopsida; order Fabales; family Fabaceae; genus Glycine; species Glycine soja. Next base: position 32,965,689 of record NC_041009.1, on the reverse strand, counting down.
TTTCCAAGCAAATTCCAAAGAGAGAGAAGTGCCTAAAGGGCTGGGATCCTCTTCTTCTTCATTTTCTCCCCTATTTATAGCAAAATAGGGGAGATGCTTGCCGCCCAGCTCGCCCAGGCGAGCTCAGTTCGCCCAGGCGAGCAGGGTTGCTTCCTCCAGAAGCAACCGCCTTCTGGAGGAACCTTCTGGAGGGCCCAAATGGGCCTGGGTGCTATTTGCACCCCCATTTTTACTAAGTTCACCCCCTCTGCTGTTTTTTGGTGATTCTTTTTTCGTAAAGTTACGGAAACTTACGAATTCCGTAACGATACTTGTTTTCTTTCCGTAATTGTTACGGAACCTTGCGGATTACATAATCATCCCCTTTTTGACTTACGGAATGTTACGGAACCTCACTTAATTATGCAACGACGCTTCCTTTTGATTTCCGGTGTGTCACGGAAACTTACGGATTGTGCATCAATATTTTTTGGTTTTCCGGCATGTCCTGAAATTTCACAAATTGCCTAATGATGGGTGCCAAGCACCTCACGAGGACCAAAGAATGGTCGCACGTCATCGAGCAAAGGTTCCCGGACGAAATTAGGGTATGACAGTTGCCCCTCTTTACTTGTCTTTTATTGGAGATAAAAGAAAAGTAAAGATAAGACACTAATTTCGCTCCTCTCGACTTGGCGAGAGTCGCGGGTGACCATAAAATCTCCACATGCCAATGACTTGTTGTTCCCAAAATTTCACAAATTGCCTAATGACGGGCGCCAAGCACCTCACAAGGACCAAAGAATGGTCGCATGTCATCAAGCAAAGGTACCCGAAAATCAGTGTATGACACTAATTTCGCTCCTCTCGGTTGACGAGAGTCGCGGGTGACCGTGACTTGTCGTTCCTAGGATTTCACAAACTGCCTGATGATGGATGCCAAGCACCTCACAAGGACCAAAGAATGGTCGCATGTCATCAAGCAAAGGTCCCCGAAAATCAGCGTATGACACTAATTTCGCTCCTCTCGGCTGACGAGAGTCGCGGGTGACCATGAAATTTCCACATGTAAATGACTTTGTTGTCCCCGGAGGAACAAAAGGTGCAGAAGACTGTGTCAGCCTCTGCATGCTATCAAGCGTTCTGTCTTACAGATAGCAAAAGAATGGGTGCGAATAACCATAAGGTATCTCCGCGTATCTTGGGTGCAGAATGACCAAACTTGGTCTCTGCTTGTCATCGGGCCCGCCGCCTCTGGATGACAAAAGGGTGCGGATAACCGTAAGGTATCTCCGCGTATCTTGGGTGCAGAATGACCAAACTTGGTCTCTGCTTGTCATCGGGCCCGCCGCCTCTGGATGACAAAAGGGTGCGGATAACCGTAAGGTATCTCCGCGTATCTTGGGTGCAGAATGACCAAACTTGGTCTCTGCTTGTCATCGGGCCCGCCGCCTCTGGATGACAAAAGGGTGCGGATAACCGTAAGGTATCTCCGCGTATCTTGGGTGCAGAATGACCAAACTTGGTCTCTGCTTGTCATCGGGCCCGCCGCCTCTGGATGACAAAAGGGTGCGGATAACCGTAAGGTATCTCCGCGTATCTTGGGTGCAGAATGACCAAACTTGGTCTCTGCTTGTCATCGGGCCCGCCGCCTCTGGATGACAAAAGGGTGCGGATAACCGTAAGGTATCTCCGCGTATCTTGGGTGCAGAATGACCAAACTTGGTCTCTGCGTGCCATCGGACAACAACTGTGTCTAAATAGCAAAGGGGTGCGGATAACCGTAAGGTATCCCCGCGTATCATGTGTGCAGAATGACCAAACTTGGTCTCTGCGTGCCATCGGACAACAACTGTGTCTAAATAGCAAAGGGGTGCGGATAACCGTAAGGTATCCCCGCGTATCATGTGTGCAGGATGACCAAACTTGGTCTCTGCGTGCCATCGGACAACAACTGTGTCTAATTAGCAAAGGAGTGCGGATAACCGTAAGGTGTCTCCGCGGGCTACCAGCTCTTGAGTCATGGCAACAAAAGGCGGTGTGGTCGACAAAAGCGAGGCTCTTGCTCCTACGTATCCTCCAATGAGGAACTCAGACCTACGTAGTTCAGGATAACTTGTGAGACTTGAAAAAGTCTCGGTGTTTTCTCCACTAAAATGCAAACATGTTTTAGCAAAGAGACAAATATTCCAACTGATTTTAGAGCAGCATATGATTTGAGTGACAAACAATGCGCCTACCAGGGAAGGAGAGTCTGCTGATGGGATCCCCCATAACCATAAATGAGATCTTGGATGTTAGCATTTCGTTTCTAAATGACCATTTAGAGGAAACACTGGGTTCGACAAAAATAGAAGAAATCCACTCAAAGTGTATCAATCTCGCACAGGTAAGTGTTTCATCCTAATTCCGAACCATAGATATGTCATGACTTGACTTTGCAAATTATTTCCTATCAAATCAAAAATTACATGCGTGATCATGGATCAATAGGGCTTCCCTTGGGAATGGGTTCTTTTGATGGTTTCTTCTTTCGGTTTTTATGTGTTTTTGGCTTTTGATTTTTCTGGCTTTTTCTTTTTTCTGTTTTTTTTTTTTTTTTTTTTTTTAGTGCGGGGCGAGAAAAAAAAGTCGCTAGCGCACGGGATTTTGGTTGGTAATCAAAGGGAGAAGACTATTTTAGGTCGTGGTTCCCTTTCCTTCTTTTTTCGTTCATTTGGTGACAATTCTGTACTGTTCAGATATTGTCTGGTCCAAAGACCTCTCTGCACATTTCTTCTGGTTTCTTTCGATCCTTGATCAGGAGCTTTCTTTCCTTCTTCTTCTTCCTTTTTTACTTTCTCCCATTCTTTGATTGGGAATTTTCCTTTCTTTTCTTTTTGCTTTCTCCCACTCTTTGATTGGGGAATTTTCCTTCTTTTCTTTTTTTTGCTTCCGAGGGTAAGGATTGGCATTCTCACCCTGGGTCAAGGTTTATGGTGAGTCAGGATTTTGGCTCAAAGCTTGTAGAATGGCTAGACATGATACATGTCAGGGTTTGGTTTGGTTCAAGGATAAAAGGGATGCCCCACATTATTTCCATGACACAAATGCAAAAATGATGATTTGGAAACTTTATGCAAAACTGGTCATGCATGCACCTATGCGGACACTCAAGTGTCAAATTTTTATGGTCATGTGATGCTAGGGCTCAGGATTCGTTTCCTCTATTTTAATCAACCCAATGTTTCCAAAATATGTTCTTTTATCAATTTGTGCATTCATCCGAGTCCATTTCGGGCGTCCGGGGAAATTTCACAGCATTCACCCTTCAGGTGTAGACACATTTTCCAAAAATTGGTTATGATCAATGAACTTTTTCAAAGAAAAGTTGGAAATCGTCTCTTTTCAAAAGCATGCTGTTTTTTAGCTAGACAACCTATTTTTTCCTTTTTTCTACCTTTTTCCTTACTTGCCCTTCTTCCCCTATTTGCCCTCTTTTTCTTTTCACTTTCTTTTCTTTTCTATTTCATTTTCTTTCCTTTTCTATTTCATTTTCTTTCCTTCCCTATTTTTATTTTTATCATGATTTTTTTGTTTATTTTACATATATACTTTTGGACGATGTTCCTAAACGAAGAACTCTACACGGTTCCAGAATTTCAAACATCATCGATAGTAATGATATATAAATACTAACGCACCAATCTAAACAAAAATGCATGCGCTGTACAAATGACAATCGAAACAACAAAAACAAACGTTAGTCTCTCAAGTCAAAACAATAACATAGAATAATAAAAAAAAAAAATGACAAAAGAAATATGAAAGAAAACATGAATCTGGGGATCTCCCAGTCACGTGTCTCCACTCCCTCCCAAGAAGTCAAGCAAATCAGCCATCTCCTCATCCTCGTGGGCTTCTTCTCCATCGCCGGGAGCTTCTGGGGGTGTCCCTCCTGCTTGGGCCTCGGGCCAATCTCCGGGCCATGCAACCTCTGCCCTGAACTGGTCTGGAGTAGGGCATGAAAAGGGAGCGAAGCCCTGGCTCTGCATGCTAAGGCTCATCTGGTACAGACAATCATGGGTCCGTACATGTGCTCGGTGGTTGGCTGCCTGCTGGCGAACCAAATGTCGTAAATACTGCTCCATGTCGAATGCCCCAGCCTGGCCCGCCTGATGAGGTGGTGGGGGCGCGCCTGCGGCCTGTGGAGCATCACCCTGACCCTGTCTCTGGGTACAGTACTTCTCAATAAAAGCCCGGGTGATAGGCGGCCGAATCACCTTGGTAGGTGCGATGGGGACTCCGAACGACTGGCAGAGTCCTGTGATCAGTGCGGGGAATCCCAGGGCCCTGTTAGACTTATCTGGGTCCAAAGGGTGCCTAGTGGGCGCCATACCTGCAAAAATATAGATGGCATCAGCGATTAACTGAGCCACATGGATGCTCATCCGTGTCAGGATGGCGTACACCAGCTGACACTTAGGCATGGGGAGGTCGGAATTATGATCGGTGGGCAGGATGTTGCTGAGGAGCAACGTCATCCATATCTGGGTCAGGGTGGTCATATTGGTGCGCATGATTCGCACTCGCCTCCCTGCAGCAGTCCGGGCAAAATCCTGCCCCGGTATACATAGCAGCTGGGCGATGGCCTCCTCATCGAACCCATCAGACCGGTTCCTCCTCTGGCCATACTCGCATTCCTGGCCCTCTTCCAACACCATCGGATATCCCAGGAGCTGGCTGATAGCGTCGGCATCGAACGGGATCCACTGACCCCTAACCCAGGATCTCATGTCACGCACGCCCTCCTCTGTTGGCCAAGCATTAGCATAAAATTCAAGGACTATTTCTGGATCAAACTTGGCCATAGGAGTAACCAGTGGTGCCCACCGCCGGCGCCCTATTTCCTCCTGAAAATCAGTATACTCGTCGTCCCTGAGCTGGACGCGTCGCTCCCGGAGAAACGACCATCCCTTGATGGCTTCAAAGCGCTGCTGGTGTACAACGCTCCTAAAGCGGTGACTGTCGTACTCCGGGGCGGAACTAGTTCCTTCGGCCGCCTTGTCCTTCCTGGACCTCTTTGAGGCAAGCTTCCTCGGGGCCATTCCTGCGAAGGCAAACATTTGGAAAGTTAGTTTACAAGAAATATAACAATCATTACAAACAAGGGCCAAACAACACTTCTCATGGCCCGAGTGTCAACATGCACTTTATAAAATAATCATATTGGGGTCGTGCTATTTTATGACACATACGTATTTGCACACATAAAAATTTTGTGTGAAGCATTTTACGACACCTATCCATGTACATATTTTTTGACAAACCTTTTCATGCTACATCCTATATATATACACACATTTTTTTGGAAGGCTTCTTTTGTTACCTACTCACAAATACACATATTTTGAAAAACACTTTTACGCTACCCATCCAACACTTTGTAAGGCACTTCATGCTATATATATTCACATTACGCAAGGCATTTTATTCAACTTTCTGCAAGGCATTTTATTCAACATTTTGCAAGGCATTCCCATGCTATATATATTTACATATATACCTACCGTTGAAAGGTATTTTCCATGCTACCTAGGTGCAAGGTATTCCTCATGGGGCAGCCAAATTTAAATTCTAATAACAACCTCTCAAACATGTCCTAATATTCATGCCTTTTTTCATTCAAAACCAAAACTTAGATTCCTAGGCGTAAGTCATGCCTTCTTGTATTGAAATTAAAAGCTTGGGTTCCTAGGCCTAGAGTTGCATTCGGGCACTCATTTTAAATCCTTCATGCTGTCCCTATACATATAAAACAGTCCCACAACCCAAAGCTCACAAAACCATGCTCATATCTCGTTGAGGCATTTCACCGAGCACTTGGTGGGCGCATGTTTAGGCACGAATATCAAGAGAATGGGGACAATGTGGCATGCGCCATCACTTCAGAATACACCCTAGGCCAAGGCCATCCCTTACAACCCCTCAATCCAACAAAAACAAGCAACAATCTGAGGATAAATCCCTCACGTTTCTTAGCAAACACATGCAATTTAGGGCACCAAAATACATCAATGGAAAGCTAGAAAGCCCAAGAATGAGGTACTTACCTGTTGGAGACGAATAATAGAGCAAAACGGAATCAAAAACGCAAAAAATGGTGACCTAAGGGCTGCAAAATCCGTGAGTCCCGTGAGCCTTCTTTTTTGAATGAGGGGGGGAAGTTTTTGAATAAAAAACGTCCCCCCCTTCGTCATTTTTATATTTTGGTGCAGAGGTGGCTCGCCCAGGCGAGCCCAGCTCGCCCAGGCGAGCTAACCTGCACTTTTTTTTTTTTTTTTTTTTTTTTTTTTTTTTTTTTTGAGGGGAACATTGACCATGTCCTCTCCCTTCTCATGGATTAGCATTTTGCCTAACTTGAACTTACTTAGGTTAGAATTAGGCGTTGATTACTTATCTTATTATTACTCTTTTCCTTTTTAAAACAAACAAATAGTAAAAGAAAGCTACAAAATAGAAAGGATACGGGGCTGCCTTGCAGCGACATTCCCTGCTTGTTTCGCAAAGAGAAGAGCAACGATCGGTCGGTCGTGACCCCATCCCCGCTTGCGTTCATCCTTAAGTACCAGTAAGTAATAAACAACCAGGTATGGCCAATCTTGGCCGCATCATTACCCTACCTTGACTGGTTTCTGCCATTCATGTTTTGTCTTCACCCCAGAGGGTAGCCCAAGGTGATCCTGCCCCTGTTTTACCACAACAATATACATGCGTATGCGTATGCGTATGCATGAATGTTTTCAAACGCTGAAAATTTAGGGAAAGTTGGTTCAGGTTCAATTCTAATTAAGCGCTTGGGGGATCCCATGAACTGAGCGGAAGGGCTCAGGCGATCAAAAATTAACGCAAGGTGTGAAACTAACATGAGGACTAAAAGCCTCAAATCCATGTTCATTTCTTTGAAAGATCGTAACAAGAGATACAATGGACCGGAAATCCCCGGGGGGAAATCTAGAAAACGCGTAAAGATAGAGAACATGCAGCGACATCCTTAATTGCCCCAGCTTCTAAGCATAATATTGTTTGACGACATCAGAGTTCACGGGTGAAGGTAGCTCTTCGCCATCCATGTTGGTAAGCACCAGGGCTCCTCCGGAAAAAGCCCTCTTCACAACAAAAGGCCCTTCGTAGTTCGGGGCCCATTTCCCTCGATGGTCCTTGACAGCATGGGACATTTTCTTTAGCACAAGGTCTCCCTCATGGAACTTGCGTAAGCGTACTTTCTTGTCGAATGCACTCTTCATTCTCTGCTGGTATAAGCGCCCATGACTCATGGCTGTTAAGCGCTTGCCCTCAATGAAGTTGAGCTGATCGTAGCGTGTTTGAGCCCACTCTGATTCCTTTAACCCGGATTCCGCCAAGATCCTTAACGACGGGACTTCCACCTCAAACGGTAACACCGCCTCCATCCCATATACCAATGAGAACGGCGTTGCCCCAGTTGACGTTCGCACTGAAGTCCGGTAACCGTGTAACGCGAATGGGAGCATCTCGTGCCAATCCTTGTATGACACGGTCATCTTTTGGATAATCTTTTTGATATTCTTATTGGCCGCTTCCACGGCTCCATTCATCTTTGGCCGGTAGGGCGTGGAATTGTGATGCTGGATTTTAAACTCCTCGCACATTTCTGCCATCATCTTATTATTCAGGTTGGTGCCGTTGTCCGTGATAATCTTCCTTGGCAAACCATATCGGCAAATGATCTCTTTCTTAATGAACCTGACCACCACATTCCTCGTGACATTGGTATATGAAGCCGCCTCGACCCACTTGGTGAAATAATCTATCGCTACGAGGATGAAGCGATGACCATTCGAGGCCTTGGGCTCAATGGCCCCGATGACATCTATTCCCCACATGGAGAAAGGCCAAGGGGCGGACATGACATTCAGAGGATGTGGTGGGGCATTGACATTATCTGCGAACGCTTGACATTTGTGGCACTTCCTCACATGGACACAACAATCACTTTCCATGGTAAGCCAGTAATAACCTGCTCTTAAGATCTTCCTGGCCATAGCATGCCCGTTGGCGTGCGTTCCAAACGAGCCCTCATGGACTTCCTCGATCATGTGATTTGCCTCCTTGGCATCCACACATCGCAGGAGTGTCATGTCGTGATTTCTCTTATACAGTGTGCCTCCGCTCATGAAGAAACTGGCTGCCAACCTCCTCAATGTCCTTTTATCGTTGTCGGCAATCTCTGGCGGGTATTCTTTGCTTTCGACATATCGCTTGATGTCGTAATACCAGGGCTTTCCATCTCGTTCCTCCTCCACTTGGCAACAATGTGCGGGTTTGCCACGACACTGAAATTCAATGTAGGGTAGGTCCCCGTGCGGTGTTAGCTGGAACATAGATGCCAATGTAGCAAGTGCATCCGCCATTTGATTTTCCTCGCGGGGAACATGATGGAAGGAGATCTCATCGAAGGTCTTAGCCAATTCCTTGATATAGGCTTTGTAGGGTATCAGCTTGGGATCTCTAGTTTCCCATTCCCCTCTCAGCTGATGGATTACCAATGCCGAGTCGCCGTACACCTTGAGTAGTTTGACATTGGAGTCAATTGCTGCCTGGACGGCTAGGGCACATGCCTCATATTCGGCCATGTTGTTGGTGCAGTCGAATCCTAGCCTGGCTGTGAAAGGTACACATTGATTGTCCGGAGAGATCAACACTGCCCCAACGCCATGACCTAGAATATTTGACGCTCCGTCAAACCATACAGTCCATTTGTCCCGATCTTCGTCCAACCTTTCCTCGAACAAGGCCATGATGTCCTCATCCGGGAATTCCGGATGCATGGGCTGGTAGTCGTTAAGAGGCTGCTGAGCCAAATAATCTGCCAAAGCGCTTCCTTTTATCGCCTTTTGGGTGACGTAGACTATATCAAACTCAGATAGCAAGACTTGCCACCGGGCGATTCGTCCTGTGAGAGCTGGCCTTTCAAAGATGTACTTAACCGGGTCCATTTTGGATATCAACCAGGTAGTATGACTCAGCATATACTGCCTTAGGCGATGGGATGCCCTTACTAAAGCACAACACGTTCTTTCGAGCAAGGAGTAATTCATCTCACAGGTCGTGAACTTCTTGCTTAGGTAGTAAACAGCGCGCTCTTTCTTCCCGGATTCGTCATGTTGCCCCAGCATACACCCCATTGACTCGTCCAAGATTGTCATGTACAAAATGAGAGGCCTTCCAGGTACTGGTGGCATAAGCACGGGAGGATTCATTAGGCACTTTTTGATCCTTCCAAAAGCCTCTTGGCAATCCTTATTCCACCGATCAGTTTGGTTTTTGCGCAAGAGTTAAACAACGGCTCACAAATGGCGGTGAGCTGTGATATGAATCTGGCAATATAATTCAAGCGCCCCAGGAAACCTCGGACTTGCCTCTCCGTACGGGGTTCTGGCATCTCAAGGATAGCCTTCACTTTTTCGGGGTCTACCTCTATCCCTTTCTGGCTTACAACGAAACCAAGCAATT